>NC_044252.1:0-222500 GCF_003957555.1 Calypte anna
ACTGCGGGCCGAAATGCACCAGCACAGAGTCCAGCACACATTTGACACGGTGCCCCCCTCATCTCTATCAATCGCCACAAGACTTTTGGCCTCCCCGGCCGACACCTAAGAGCATTTTAAGACAGCTCCGACAGCTCCACGATTCCTTCACATCACCAGAAATTTACTGCCAAAAGCAGACAAAACCGGCGAGCGGCAGCCCGTGACAGGACGGGGCTCAAACTCCCCGCCGGCTCCCCCCCCGCCGCTTCCGGGTTGGGGGGGTCGCTCCATCGCTCGCTCGCTCGCTCCCGGAGGCGGGCGGCGCGGCGGAGCGACCGCAGCCGGCGCCCCCCCGCCGGGCTGGAGTTCCGCGCCCTGCCCGCCGGCTCCGCCAACAGCGGCGGCAGAGGCGGCAGGAGCGGAGGCGGCGGCTCCGCACCCGGCGAGAGGCAACCGCGCGGCAGCAGCGCCGCCATCACCCCGGAAGCGGCGCGGCATCACGCGCCGGCAGTGACGATTCCCCAGCGCCCAAAGCGGCACCGCAGCCGCGCAGAGCCCCAGTGCCCGCGCTGTGCCCGCAGCCGCAGCCCCGCGCTCTGCACCCGGGAACGGCCGCGAGTCAACAGAGAGCTCGGCTCCGATGCCGGTGTCTCTGCCTGCCTGTGTGTGTGTGTGTGTGTGTGTGTGAATGCACACACGAGGGCAGGGACCGCCGCGGTCCCGAGCTGTGTCCGCAGCGCACACACTGACTGTAAAACCCCTCCCGATTTTGCACCCTGAAGAAGAGAGTGGATCAGGCCAAACTGTTTATGTGAATTACTTAATGAAAAATTAAGACTTGTAATATATGCTAATGAATTTGTGTTCATAACTACTAATAATTCAGGGTTAAACTGAGAAAGAAGCTAACAAAGCAGCCGAGACATTTCACTTTCCCATACAAAGCAGCCTAGACATGTCATTTTTCTACTAGAACAATGTAACCAACACAAGGTCCTAACGGGATTAATTTCTAGCTTGCAAATAATTAAAGTGTAACTCTTTTCTTCTGTAACTCTTTTCTTAAAACAAGTCTTGTTCTAAAAGCAAGGTACTGCCAAGGCCAGCTGGACACTAAAGGATGTGAACATCCGCACCAGAAGACTATAAAGATATCATCACCAACGGATAAGAAGAAATTATGGCTGGGGTCTTGTAACAATATTGCTTTGTAACAACCTAATGAAGTCAGCAAGAACTGAGAATGTAGTAATGTTGTAACCTCCCCCTTTTACTGTATAAATACCCTAACCCCTTTTCCCTTAACCCTTCGGAACTCTTTTTCCGGCGCAAGCTGGGGGTTCCCCGGATCCGAAAATAAATACCTTTGCTGTTTAAAGACTCAAAACTCTGTCTCTAAACAGTTTTGTTTGGCCTTTTTTGGCGACCGCGGCAGGACTGGACTCCGTCGTGCCGTGATCCAGGGGGGCCCAGGGACGCTTTTGGGGCCCCCCCGACGAATTCTGTCGGATAAGCCTCCCCTACTCCCTTGGCTCTACGCAACGTGGACACCAGGCCTTCCTCATACTGAAAAGGTGTTTATATATTTGTTTGGGTTTCGAGGCCTCTAGGAAAAGGGGGGTTAGAGTCCCCCAGTGGGTAAAGTTCCCCGGGAGGTCAGAGTCCCCCGGGAGGTTTGGGTTCCTCAGGATTCACAGGGACGGGGGGACACCCCCAGGCTGATGGACTAGAGTCCAGTCTAGCTCTGACTTCGTCCCTCTCCGGGGTTCAATTCCCCAGGAGAATTGAAGTTCATTCACAAAGGGTTTCTGGTAATGCTGTCGGTCATATGATCATATGGTGATTAATGATTATCTTATTCTGTGTTGTGTTATGGTGATTGAGGATTATCTTATTTTGTTGTATTGCTTGTAAGTAAGCTAGGTGTTTTGAGTGTTTGGTGCGCCGCTCTTTAAGAGAATTAACTGTTTTGGGTAATTACGAGTCCCTACCGAAGAGAAGTTTTATAGCTTTTTCTTCGGTGGGGGGGTTTGCAGGGAGGTTTATAGTGACATCTTGTGACCGTAGGCGGTAAAGCAACGTGGAAGGTTTTGTGTCAAATTTTACCTGTGCAGAGTTCTGACTGAAAGCGCGTGTGTGTGCGAGTGACTGAGACGCAATTTAATTGCGAAGCGAGTGCGGAGTCCCGATTTGCGGTTCCGTGTCACCCGCGAGGGGACCGGCCAGAGACGGACGAAGCGATTGGTGTGAATCTGGATGTGCTTGACTACTAGAATAAGTTGAATAAGGTGTTGACATTGTAACTTGCTGAAATCTGAATCGAATTTGGTAATCCAGAAAGGGTCCCACAGTTGTAACCTCTCCAGTAGGCATAATGAGGACTGAACAGAGTAAGGAAATTGATGCTAAAACCCCCTTGGGATGCATTTTAAAACATTGGAAAGAACTTGGTGAAATCCCAGGGGGAAATATAAGGAAAAAGACACTTGTGAAATACTGTCGAGATTGGTGGCCGCTGTATAAACTAAATGATGGGGAAAAGTGGCCACCGGAGGGAAGTTTAAATTATAATACCATCCAACAACTTATGTTGTTTCTCAATAAAAGAGGAAAGTGGGATGAAGTGATATATGCAGACATGTTTCTCACTTTAAGGGATAAGCCGGAATGGCAAAAGGATTGTGGAGTAAATGTATCACAAGACCTCTTGGTTTTAGCCCTAGAACAGGATCAGAGGAACAGCAAAGTTAAGGAACGCTGTTGTGATGCTTGTAGTGCAGGGAAACGGTGCCTTAAGCTGAAGGAAAAAAGCAGTGATGCGGAAAGTATCATTAGCCTCCAAGAATATCAGCCTCTTGTGCTAGGATGTGAAAGCAGCAGTAGCTCCACAGAGCTGGAAAGTGAGACAAGAAAGGAGCTGGAAAGTGAGACAAGAAAGGAGTTGGAGAGTGAGACAAGAAAGGAGTTGGAGAGTGAGAAAAGAAAGGAGTTGGAGAGTGAGAAAAGAAAGGAGTTGGAGAGTGAGAAAAGAAAGGAGTTGGAGAGTGAGGAGAAAAAGAAATTGGAATGTGTTTCGCAAAAGTTGGGGGGGAGAGACAAAGACGAAGAGAATGCCCTAAACGAAACAGAGAACTTGGAGGGGCATCTGTTGTTCCAGTTGCTCATGATGGTGGTAACTGAAGGGGACTGGTGGGTCATTCCCTAGCAGACCCACTGGTTAAAATAAAGCTAGGGGAAGATAAAGAGGAACTGGATTTTTTAATTGACACAGGAGCCACCTATTCAGTCTTAAATCAGGAATTAATACCAAAATCTGATGAATTTGTACATGTTGTGGGGGCGACAGGCCAAGCAGAAAAGGCTTTCTTCCTGAAACCTCTTAAATACAAAATTGGGAAACAGATGGGGATTCACCAATTTTTATACTTGCCTAACTCTCCAAAACCTTTGCTAGGGAGGGACTTGTTAGAGAATTTAGGGGCTGTAATCAAATTTGATAAAAACAAACTTGAACTCCAGGTAAACGAAGAACAGTTCATAACTGCCCTAAGTCTGACTATCAGTTGTGTTAAACCGGAATCTGATAATCATAACATCACCCGAATCACAAACGGAACATATCCCTCAGTATGGGCAACTGATGTACCTGGAAGATCAAAACAGGCTGCCCCCATTGTTATCGAATTAATACCAGGGGCTAAACCAGTGAACAGAAAACAATACCCCCTGAGGCTGGAAGATAGGAAGGGAATCGAGCCATTGATTGAGAAGTTTTTAGAATTAGGGCTATTGATAGAATGTGAATCAGATTTCAATACACCAATATTACCAGTCAAGAAACCAAATGGAACTTACAGATTGGTACAGGATTTAAGGGCTGTAAATGAGATTACAAAGACTCTACATCCAGTGGTTGCTAATCCTTACACACTTTTGACCAAACTAAAAGATAATCTGATCTGGTTTACAGTGTTAGATTTGAAAGATGCATTTTTCTGCCTTACCTTGGCCCCAGAAAGCCAAAAGATTTTTGCCTTCGAATGGGAGTTTGTTGGTAAAGGGAGAAAAACACAATTAACCTGGACGGTGTTACCTTAAGGTTATAAAAATAGTCCTACAATATTTGGAAATCAATTGGCCAAAGAACTGGAACAGTGGGAGCGGCCACAGGGAGAGGGCACCCTTCTGCAATATGTGGATGACTTACTGATAGCAACTGAAACAGAAGAACAATGTGTTGAGTGGACAATCTCGTTGTTAAATTTCTTGGGTTTAAATGGTTATCGAGTCTCCCAACAGAAAGCACAGCTGGTGCAAGAAAAGGTGGTCTACCTTGGATACGAGATCTCTGGAGGACAGCGATCTCTGGGAACAGCGAGGAAAGAAGCCATCTGCCAGATGCCCAGGCCTGAAACGGTGAGAGACCTGCGAGCCTTCCTGGGAGTGACAGGTTGGTGTTGTCTGTGGATATACCAGTACGGCATCCTTGCTAAACCCCTATATGATTTGCTGAAAGAGTCTAAATATATTCTGCTCTGGACTTCTGCGGCAGAAACAGCCTTTAAAGGACTAAAACAAGAACTGATGAAAGCCCCGGCATTAGGCCTACCCGATGTAACAAAACCATTTTGGCTGTTCTCACATGAACGCCAGGGAATGGCCCTGGGAGTCCTAGCTCAACAATTGGGACCATACAAAAGGGCTGTGGCTTACTTCTCTAAGCAACTAGATGAAGTAAGTAAAGGATGGCCCACATGCCTGAAGGCAGTGGCTGCAGTAATCATAAACATAGAAGAGGCCAGAAAATTCACTATGGGCCAGAGAATGACTGTATTGGTGTCCCACACTGTATCAGCAGTACTGGAACAGAAAGGTGGCCATTGGCTGTCACCTTCTCGGTTCCTGAAGTACCAGGCAATTTTAGTAGAATCAGATGACAAATATTCAAGTGACTAATGTTGTCAACCCAGCATCATTCCTAGAAGGAAGAGTGTCAGCAGAGCCAATTGAGCATGACTGTCTGGAAACCATCGAGGCTGTGTATTCCAGTCGTCCAGATCTCAAGGAGGAGCCACTCGAAGGGGCAGACGACTGGTTCCCGGATGGCAGCAGCTTCGTAAAGCAGGGAGTAAGAATGGCTGGCTACGCAGTAACTACAACAGAGCAGGTAATCGAATCAAATCCCTTGCTTGTGGGAACTTCAGCACAGAAGGCCAAACTAATAGCTCTTACCTGAGCCCTCGAGCTGGCAAAAGGGAAAAGGATTAATATATGGATGGACTCTAAGTATGCTTTCTCTGTCGTGCATGCCCATGGGGCAATCTGGAAGGAGAGAGGACTGCTGACTGCCCAGGGAAGACCCATAAAATATGCAGCAGAAATCCTACAGCTGCTGGAGGCTGTTCAGCTCCCAACCCAAGTGGCCATAATGCATTGCAAGGGGCACCTGAAAGGTAACACCGTGCCAGAAATAGGTAATAGAGCAGCAGATGCAGAAGCTAAACTAGCTGCTGCAAGAGCCAATAATTTAGTATTGGCCCTGGTACCAGAAGAATTGGACACTAATTTCCAACCAGAGTACCAGGAATCAGACCATAAGTGGATGCAAAGGAACAAAGGTAAACTGTTAGATAATGGATGGGGTCAGCTAGAAACAGGACAACTAGTGCTGCCAGAGAACTTAGTATGGCAATTTGTAAAAACAGAACATGACAAGGCCCACTGGGGATTAGATCCTCTTTATCAGTATTTAAAAGTTAGAATAGCAGGGCCAAAGCTATTCACAGCAGTAAAACAGGTTACATCCCAATGTGAACGCTGTTTGAAAAATAATCCAAACACGGGAACAAAGCTTCACCAGGGAGTAATTGATAGAGGAAAATTCCCAGGGGAAGTGTGGCAGATTGATTTCTCTGAACTCCCAAGGAAAGGGGGGTATAAGTACCTCTTGGTTTTGACTGATACATTTTCTGGGTGGCCTGAAGCGTTCCCATGCAGAACAAACAAAGAAAGGGAAGTGACAAAAATCTTGTTTAATGAAATCATTCCGAGGTTCGGGGTGCCCAGGAGCATCTCCTCGGACAGAGGCTCGCACTTTTGTGCTGAAATTGTACGAGCAATAAGTAAGGCACTGCAAATCAAATGGCAATTGCACACGCCCTATAGACCGCAAGCTAGTGGGCAAGTGGAAAAGATGAATCATATTCTTAAACAACAAATTGCAAAAATATGCCAAGAAACTAACTTGCACTGGTACCAAGCCTTACCTATTGCTCTAATCAGACTAAGGGTGAAGCCCCGGTCAAAAGAAAAACTGAGTCCATATGAAATTTTATATGGGAGACCTTATGCCATGCAGACTGTAAATAGTGAGGCTGTAGAGCAAATAGGTAATCAATATGTGTATGATTATGTTATAGCTGTGGGGAAACACTTTGATAAAAATGCCACAGTGGTGATGGATCACCAACCTAAGCAGCCAGATTGTAAACTGCATCCTTTTAATCCTGGTGATTGGGTATATGTTCAGAATCTTTTAGGGAAACCTCTGCAAGAGAAATGGGAAGGACCCTTTCAAGTGTTGCTCACCACCTTCACTGCAGTCCGAATTAAGGAGCGACCCACCTGGATCCACTACTCCCGGGTCAAGAGGGCCCCTGAACATTGCCAAGAAGACTCCTGAAGATTCCTGAAGAAGCTCGACACTATGGACTGGCAACCTTTAGTGTTGATGCTTGGACTCTGGATAAGTATGACCTTATCACAAAACATTGCTCGGGCATGAATAGTTAAGGCAATACCATGGGTTGGTACACCACGCGTGGCATTACACCCCGAGTCTGGCTTGAACATTCATGTGCTACGTAACAACCAGCTGTATGAGCAAAAAGACTGGAGTCAAAACAAAGGCCAATTAGATTCCTTAACAGGGGAAGAAGGGGATGAAATCCAGGTAGGGTGCAAGAGTAATAACGTGAAAAGACAGGAAGGTGAACTAATCAAACTAACCGTGAAACCTTTGAGACCTGTGTCACTAACACATAACCTGGGACCCGGGATATGGGTCAGAAGGAAGGGACCAGCCTCTTGCACCTGGGAAGGGGACAAAGAAAAGGAAAGATACGAAGCTCAGTGTGAAGTAAAGGTAATACTGGAACATCCAATCACAGCCACATGCCTATGGTCTAGCAAGTACGGGGCTGCCTCCGATCAGTTTCTTATAAAACTCACTGAGCGTCCTAATGCTAAGGTACCTAGTAAAAAGACTGTAAAGACTCCTCTTCCAAGCTGCAACAGAACATATAATTTGACCCAGGTGGGGCCCCAAGTGGTTAGGCAATCCAATGAGTTAAAGTTGTTGTTAGATCCTACATATTCCTTGAAGAAGATTCAAGTAAATATCCAAACAAACATTACTCAGCTCCGACAGGAATGCCAGCCCTATATCCAGCAGAGCCTTAAAGGCTGGAAGGCGTGGTTGGCTACCAGATCACATCCTAGGCGTGTGCAACGAGATGTCACCGGATGGTTTGGCACTGGACTAGGGGTACTGAACACAATAGACCAAGAAGTATTGGTAAACAAATTAAGTGCCATCACTTCCCATTTTGGAGAACTCAAGGTGCCTTTAAGCTCATCCATACTTAATCTAGCAGAAACACAGTCACTAGCAACTAAATTACTAACCCTAGTGGCTAATCACACCACTGACGACCTCTTAAAGCTTGCAGAGTACACTGGTGCTGCAAACAGAGAGATTGCACTCGCTATTCAGTGCACTCAAACACAGCAGTGGGTACAAACAGTAGCTGCAGGAATTCTGAGGGAAGGAACATCCGGAATACTACCCCAAGAGATAAAAGAAATGATAGCGAGAGATAGCTCTACAACACAATTCGAGAAGGATCATCAGGCATGGTGGCAACTTGTAAATTTTACTTACTCACAAGGTGAACAAATCGAGGCCTACGTGCTCACCATCAGTGCTGCCAAGTGTGCATCAGAATGTTGTAGTTCGACCCATAGGTCATAATGTTTGGGCAAGTTTTGATTACTCCAAGAGAAAATGGCAATCAATCAGCACAGAAGCCTGTATCCCTAAAGAACAACTAGGATACATTTGTGAAAATACAGTCATAGAAAATGAAGATTTGTGCTTAGATACTGAGGATAGAGTATGCACGTTTGAAATGATTCCCCATAATGACACCCGATCACAGGTTTACTATGTGGGAAATGGCTGTGCATGTATTAGAACATTATGCCTTCATATTTTCATTGATTATTGTCCTGAGATAGCTAATGGTACCAATTTATGTGTGTGTAATTTTTCTAGAATAGTAGGCTGTGACTTTGAATATTCTGCTCCAATAACCACTATGCAATTGATTGAAGCCAAGTATACTCTGTATCATGATGTACCGCATTTGCAGATAGGCATGAATATTGATCTTTTGAAGGCAATGCTTATACACCCTGACATAGAACAATTAGTACATGAGGTTAATAGAACTACACAACGCATGCTTTGGCAAGTAACACATGATTCAAAAGGTATACAGCAGGTGCTGACAAAGATAGAACAAGTAGGGAAGCGTCACGGGTGGGATATCTTTACAGGATACTCCCCTGCGACTACGCAAGTACTACATTACCTGAAATACCCTCTAATAGTCATGGTAGTGATGATTCTCCTGTTATCCTTCTTCAATGTGTGGCTATACTACAAATTGAATGATGTAGTCAAAAGGATCCGAGCACTGTGGACAATGATTCAAAGGCGTGAGAACCTTCCCTTGGAACTTGACGAAGTTCTAAGGAAAGGGGGGAATGAAGAAGAGAGTGGATCAGGCCAAACTGTTTATGTGAATTACTTAATGAAAAATTAAGACTTGTAATATATGCTAATGAATTTGTGTTCATAACTACTAATAATTCAAGGTTAAACTGAGAAAGAAGCTTACAAAGCAGCCGAGACATTTCACTTTCCCATACAAAGCAGCTGAGACATGTCGTTTTTCTACTAGAACAATGTAACCAATACAAGGTCCTAACGGGATTATTTCTAGCTAGCAAATAATTAAAGTGTAACTCTTTTCTTCTGTAACTCTTTTCTTAAAACAAGTCTTGTTCTAAAAGCAAGGTACTGCCAAGGCCAGCTGGACACTAAAGGATGTGAACATCCGCACCAGAAGACTATAAGAAATCATCACCAACGGATAAGAAGAAATTATGGCTGGGGTCCTTGTAACAATATTGCTTTGTAACAACCTAATGAAGTCAGCAAGAACTGAGATGTAGTAATGTTGTAACCTCCCCCCTTTTACTGTATAAATACCCTAACCCCTTTCCCTTAACCCTTCGGAACTCTTTTTCCGGCGCAAGCTGGGGGTTCCCCGGATCCGAAAATAAATACCTTTGCTGTTTAAAGACTCAAACTCTGTCTCTAAACAGTTTTGTTTGGCCTTTTTCGGCTTCACAGGGAAGGAAAGTGCAGGGAAGGATAGTGCAGGGAGGGAAAGTGCAGGGAGGGAAAGTGCAGGGAGGGAAAGTGCAGGGAGGGAAAGTGCAGGGAGGGAATAGGATAGTGCAGGGAGGGATAGTGCAGGGAGGGATAGTGCAGGGAGGGAAAGTGCAGGGAGGGAAAGTGCAGGGAGGGAAAGTGCAGGGAGGGAAAGTGCAGGGAGGGAAAGTGCAGGGAGGGAAAGTGCAGGGAGGGAAAGTGCAGGGAGGGAAAGTGCAGGGAGGGAAAGTGCAGGGAGGGAAAGTGCAGGGAGGGAAAGTGCAGGGGGGGGAAAGGGCAGGGAGGGAAAGTGCAGGGAGGGAAAGTGCAGGGAGGGAAAGTGCAGGGGGGAAAGTGCAGGGAGGGAAAGTGCAGGGAGGGAAAGTGCAGGGAGGGAAAGTGCAGGGAGGGAAAGTGCAGGGAGGGAAAGTGCAGGGAGGGATAGTGCAGGGAGGGATAGTGCAGGGAGGGATAGTGCAGGGAGGGAAAGTGCAGGGAGGGAAAGTGCAGGGAGGGAAAGTGCAGGGAGGGAAAGTGCAGGGAGGGAAAGTGCAGGGAGGGAAAGTGCAGGGAGGGAAAGTGCAGGGAGGGAAAGTGCAGGGAGGGAAAGTGCAGGGAGGGAAATAGGAAAAGGAACAGGAAAAGGAACAGGAAAAGGAACAGGAAAAGGAACAGGAAAAGGAACAGGAAAAGGAACAGGAAAAGGAACAGGAAAAGGAAAGGCCAGGAGAGGAACGGGCAGGGGAGGAATGGGCAGGCATGGACAGGAGAATCCCCTCTGCTGTGGCAGCCCAAGCCCAGGCTCTCAGGGACAGCTCACGCCAGGCTCAGAGCAGCCAAGCAGCTCCTACCTGGGCATGCAGAAGGCGACCTGTCCTGGGCAGTGATGTTCGTGTGAGGGAAGGAACCCAGGAGCAGCGGCAGCAGAGCCTCAGCCTCTCTCAGCAGCCATGTTGTACTGAGCACCATGAGCAGGAGCACTGTGATTGTTCCTTGAGAACACTCGTGGGAACCACGGCGACCTGAGGGGACATCAGGACTGGGGGGAACAGAACAGCCACGGGTGAGCAGCAGGGAGAGCAAACACCTTTCACTGGGACATGGAAATGCAAAGCAGAAATCATGCATTGCAGTGAACAGTTATCCCTGTTTAAAACTCATGTATCCTCCTTGAACAAGCTGTGGTTTAAGGCCGAGTGATATTATTTCATATTCTATGACCTAAGAGAACACATTTATTTATGTGTGACTGTACAACTGTGTTATTTTTAGAAGTTACTTCATTGAAGTCGGTGACCTTTTTATGTCTCGTGTATATTTCTTACACAGTCACAGAAAAACTGACTGTAAACCATTCCACATCAAAGCACCTCCTCTGAGGTCCCTCTCCTGGGGCTGCTGCCTCAGCTGAGCACCCAGCCTGAGCAGTGGCTGCTGCTGCACAGCCAGCGGAGCTGGGAAACTCCTCACCCTCTCATCCTCTGCAGGAAAACGGGGCACCCCCTTTTACCTGATACCAAGCTGCATAATGTTAGTAAAACTCAATCAAGATGTGCCTGTGATTTCCAAGTTAAAACTGCATCAAATCAGCTGCAGCAAGAGCAGAGGCTACGGGTGAGGATTTAGAGGGAAAAGACATTACAGTTTCCTTCCTGTGCCTGTGCCATACAGCTGTATTTTTCTTTACAGTCTCAAGCAAACCTCCTTAAGCAGAAATTATGGGTTTTACATATAAAAGCAACTACGTTCTTATAGCAATTATTTTAGCAAAAGCCATTATTTTAGCAAAAGACAACCAGTAAAAACAATTTATCTCAAGAATTTAAAACTTGCTTCTGCACGTTTCTGCAAGTTGTGTTCTTACCAAAAACGTGTGCTTTACTCAAATGTTATTGAATGTCTTAAGGCAAGGCTACCCGGTGGTTTCTTTCCCATCATGATAAAGATCATGAGAAGCTTAGCAAGTCTGATGAACAAAGGTAAGTAACTCCCCAGGTGCTACTCGGTACTCATCCTCTTTGGATACCGTGATTTTCATTAAGGTGTCGATCGAGCACTGCAACCCCCAGCATCAGACCTCGACCTACGTGCAGTGCAAATACAGAATTACAGAACCTCCTCCTCCTCCCCCCCCCCCCCCCCAGAGCCCCGCGCAGCAAGTTCCTCGCCTCGGAGGCACCATCGAGCAAGAACCGGCACAGGACGGGGCTGCTCCCGCACCAGACCCGCAACTCCCCGCAACGAGCGTCCCGCTGCAGTACCGCCTTTTCACCGGGAGGCGCGACGAGAGACGGGAAAGAAAGAAAAAAAAAAAAAGTTAAAAATAAAAGAGTAAAGGAGCGGCAGGGCTGGGGAGAAGGGGCGGGGGCACGGGGAATGGTCCCGGGGGTCAGGGAACAAAGAGAGGAACGCGGAGGTGGGAGGGGAGAGCCGCACGGGGGACGGGGACACGAACGGAGGCGGCGGCGAAGGGCGAAATTACTCCAGTGCTGCCGAGCCACAAACAGCCTCGCCTCGCCTCGCCTCACCTCTCCGCTTAACATCTCCGCACCCGCGCAGAGGGCGGCCCCGCGCCCAGCACCGCTCTTCATTCATAATTCCTCCTGTTTCCCGCCGGGAGTGCTGCTCATGCGCAGTAGCGCCGCAAGAAGCCGAAGGGCACCCGGCTGCTGGGCAGCCCGCGTAAGCGCTGCTCCGAATGCCAGTAGTTGCTTCTGCGCATGTCCCGGAGGACCGAGACACCATAAAGATGAAACCTGGAGGATTGCCGGGCTCCCTGGAGGGTCAAGCCACACTCGAGATGGCCGCTGCAGGACTGACGGGTCCGGGCCTCCCGCCCCGCCGGGCACAAACGCCTTCACTTCCCCGTTGGCGCCGTGCCCCCCCAGTCCCCGATTAGCCTGTTAATTTTTTTCTTGGGAAAGAACACTTAGAGTACAACGGCACAGTCTGGTCACATGTAATGCAGTTGCTAAGAAAGCAGCCAAGCACAAGCTGCTGGAAACCAGCCATCACCTGAAGCCTACTCATAATTGTCTTTTCCTGATGAAGCACACCACCTGAAAAGAACATCAAAAAACCCAACAAAACGACACATCATCAGGGATATGCCTATCCAAGCATAAGCAAAATAGATGCAGTATTTCCAGAAACCTCTTGAACTACTGTAAAAGCAATGGAGTTGCCCTTTACAGTATTTTATAAGTACATAAATACGCATAACAGATGAAATGGCAGCTGCAAACAGAGTGTGTTTAGCTATTTATTAATCTGATTTCCTTGGGGACCAGTACATGATGCAGACATTTAGAACATCTGGGCAACACAATGGTAAACAAAATTTGCAAGATATAGTACATGTACAAGGGGTTTTTTATTTATTTAAAAAAAGAGAAGGGGGAGCAGGGCAAGAAAAAAACAACATAAAAGCAGAAAACTTACTTTGAGCTGGTGTGTAGTCCAGTACATATCCAAATCAATTCCTCTAGTGGCAATTTCCAAATAGCTATTTAATTGTAGAGGTAATCAATTTACTTTTAATACAAAAATGGAACTGAGACTTGGAATACTTACGAACGAAATATAACTCTGTCCCTCATAAAACCCCCTCTTCTATAAGCAACAAATCAAATGTGTTCACATAAATACTTGAGCAAAGAGACCACCCACAAAAAGTTAACATCACAGATACACACGTGTCAATCTAGTCTCTAGATATTTAAAAGATTTTAAAACTACCCAATTTGACTCCAGCAAATGATTCATCTTCTTTTTGCAAGTTCTGTATATTCAAGCATTCAATCTCCCTCCATCAACACCATGGAGACTACCACGGGAGGTACAGATCTGGAAGGAAAGACAGTTGTAACCAAAGAGGGGCAAAAAAGCATCTGAGACTTGCAAGACATTTTATTTAATTTACTGTGAACATTGTTTGGTAAGTTTTATCAAAATAAAAGTGCATTCACCATGGCTCATCTCTGTGTAAGAACCTCAATAGATGCTCCCATAAACATACAGGCGATTCCAGCTGAACTCCTTTGTGTTTTGTTGCTTTTCAGCTTCCAGCTCTCCTTTCAAAAGCGCAGTCAGGTTTGTTTGGTTTTATGTCAGCATCATGTGGAGCAGAGATTTGATGACGGTTTGTTTTGGGCAGGATCTCATAGGATGATGACATTCACAATCTGTAGTTTGTGCATTGGTGTGCTTCCAGTCCCAGCCTCTCAGCAATGATTAGTTGTGAATGGTAATAATTTTACTTACATTCAACTGTTAAATACAATGAGTAGAACCAAATTTTAGTCATTTAAGAAAAATTAAAAATAATGTTACACACAAGCTGTACAACTTATCCATATATTCTGGAAAATAAGGAAAAGTGACAGAGGAGAACACAAAGTTTTCTGAGCTAGCCCTGATCTGGAACCAGTAAGCCTGTATGACACAACCCCATGTGAAAACAATACTCACTACTGCGTCTGTGATTTTAGGGTTTTTTTGTTTGGTTGGTTTGGTTTGGGGTTTTTTTGGGGGGTTGTTTTGTTTTTCAATTTTTTTTTTTTTTTTTTTTTGACAGGAAGGCAAAACTGAACATCTTGCAAAAAGAAAGGTTTCTCCTTTTCAGCTCAGGCTTTCCCTGCTTGCCAATACCTCCCCCAACATTGAATGGCAAACTGGAAGCTTGGATGCAGAACTCCCAATATCATTAAACTACAGGAGATAGGAAGAAAAGCATGAGACAGCATAACGTGGGACACTGATTTTAACCCAGAAAGAGCCCCCCCATTTATTAAAAAAATTATTACAATAAAAATTAAAGATTACGTATTAAAAACTTAAAAATAAAAATATTAATAGAAATCTAAAGTGAAGATGTAAACTTTAATTTAAAATTAAAACTAAAAGGTACAAGACAAAAAAATAAAATTATTTAAATAAATTAAAAATAAAATGTTAAATTAAAAAATTAAACTTTAAAGGTAAAACATTTAAAATAAAAATGTAGATATATACATTTTAAAATAAACACAAAATATTTTTAATTGACATAAAAATTTTAAAAATCAACTTAAAAATAAAAAAGTATAAAAATGGTTGAAGATTAAAACGGTAGATAAAATATAAAATAACAAGAAAATAAAATGAAATTATTAATATTAAAAAGTAAATGTAAAATACTTTAAAATATGCAAATATTAAACCGAAAAATGAAAATATCAAATTTTTAAAATAAAATTTTAAATTTACATATTCAAAACTAAATTGAAAAATATTAATAAAAATTTGAAACTAAAAACAATGGTGAGAAGAAGAGATCACTTGTATTGAAAGTGTTCCAAGCACGCCTGTCGCAGAAAAGAGCAGAAATCAGAAGGGAAGGCAGGAGGAGCCCCAGCGCACCCCGTGGCAGGCGCAGCCGCTTCTGCAGCTTGGCCTCGGGCCATTGGTGGGTAGACTCAAGGAAAAGGTGGTCAGACATGCTGAAATAATTACAGCGGGAAGATGCGAGATAAAAATTTGCCACGAGTCGTGAAAAAAAAAAAAATATCCATTAATTAGCTGCTGTGCCAGGCTCATACCTTGAGACAACATCTCACTCTTAAATCCTGAGTGTAAGGTAAGACAACACCAAAAAAATGATGAATTCCCCAGAAGGGCAGTATTGAACATTAGAGTTGGTGGTTAGAATAAAAAGTTCCATCAGTTAATTAAGAGCAGTTGTACTTCACTGCTGTTCACCCGCTCGCTGGTGACACGCACGCAGGTTTAGCAAAGCTCTCCAACTCACTGCTGTGACCACCGTGTTTTGCTGGGCAGCTCCCAGGTATTTTGAAGCACGTGGGTAATGGCTGCAAACTGTGGCGGGGTCACCCTGCGTGGACTTTTCTGACTTTTTTGCGGGTGTTCAATCCCCCCAGCACCCACCCCGTGTCCGGGATGCCCCGAGGGCTGCGCGTCTCTCTCGATTCCCCCGCCAGCCACGGGGTGGCAGCCGCGATCCATCACAGCCTCGAGTGGCCCTTCCAGCGGAGCTGGGGGTGGCCCTGGCAGCCCCTGCAGGAGCGCTCTGCCCCGGGGACCCCGGGACTGCTGGCTCTGGGGCTGCTGCCTTGTCCGTGAGGGTCCCCCTGGTCCCAGGCAGGTTATGGGTAGAGGGGGAGATGGCACTTCTGGGTGACATCAAACCATCTCATTGCTGACTTCCCCAGATGCCTGCTCATGCCAGGCCAGAGGACAGATGCTGGGGGTAGGGGGGAGCAGGCTGAACAGCCATCCCAGAAGGTTCTCAGTTACTGGATCTTAACCCCATCCCCTCTTACTCAGTGCAGGGAGGAAGCAGATTATTGTCTCCTTCCAGCCTTGCCCTTGGCTCTCTTCCTTTCTCCTGTGGCTGCCACCAACCAGCTTCTTCAGGCGGAGCACCAATCTTGCGTTCCTTCCCATTTGCCTCACTCCCTTCTGAATTGTCCCAGAATGTGCTCCTCTCTGAGGGCATGGTGCCCACCATTGAACACCTTTCACCAACTGGTACCTACGCAGTGTCAGGATGACCTCACACAGTGACCTCTGCTGCTCCTGCTGCCACAGCCCAGGCTTTTGTTAGCTTATTTAGCAACCTGCTGGCACTGTGGACTTCGGTTCAGCTGCAGCTCCACAAGGCCCCCTGGGCCAGGCACACATGGCTGCCACCTGGGCACTTGCTGCCTTGTCTCCCTTATGCAGCTGGACCTGCCTGCACAGCCCCCTCCTCACTTGGCTCCGACTGCCTGGGACCACATCCCTCAGCAACAACAAGCACTGAGAAGCATCGCAGTCCCATCAGCACTTACCTCCCACAACGGTTTGATGCTATCCTGTACCAGTCAGTTACTGCCCACTCTATCACCTTGGTTAATAAAGACAACACGGACAGAGCCAGCACAGCCCTAACACGGCCCATCCTGTCACTGCCAGGACAGTGTTACAGAGACATCTGCCAACTAGGCAGCAGCAGCAGGAGCTAGGCAGAGCACTCAGATATAAATCCTACATGAGGACCAGTGCAGGTGTTTGGGATGACGGGAGTGCCATTTCCCACCTGGGAAAGCTTAATCAGGGGTGTCAGAAAGGGAGATGCACACTCCACCTCTGAGGTTTTCTCCTGTGTGCTACTTCTAAACCTAGAGCAGGGAAGGCTGGGATTAGGGCCCAGTAAGTTTCTCCTTTGTCTGTCCCACTTCTCCTACCAGCAGCATGTATGTGTTTTCAGAGCAGCCCTACCAGTTTCTCCCTGCCAGAGAATTCCTGCTTCCCCTAACAAGAGTCAATCAGAAACCTCTTCAGAATAAGAAATACCTGGGATTCAGCCAACAAGTCAGAAGGGAGATGCCTCTCTGATCTCTACACCCCTGGTTATTTTTAACTTTGGGAAAACATTTTTGTTCTCTTCAGTGTTGGGCAGCTCCCAAATGCCCTGGTAGCTATTGCATCAAGGAGACAGGGTAGAAAGCAATGATGCAGAGCACACACACAAAGAGGATACACACTGGCATGGGACACCACGTTCTGTCCAACAGGAGAAGCAGCAGCAAGCTGACCTTGGATGTACCCTCATCTTTCCCTGGTGCTGCAATTTTCCCCTGTGCTGGCTGTGTGGCAATCCCTCCCCAGGGCTCATGCTTACAGCCCCACAGCATCATTCCTTTCCCCAAAGAGCTGGAGATCTACCCTTAGACACAGCTGGCATCTTAGCTGTGTTTAGCTGCATCCAGACTTGTATGACACCATGGAGCAGGAGACAGTGTGGCACTACCCACACCACCTAAGCAGAAGATCAGCCACAAGGAGTGACATTTCCCAGGTCCCTGCCTGACACTTCCATGGGGCTGGCAGCAAGGGACATTTGAGAGGATGGCCTCAGCTTGGAGAGAAGGGGCAGGAGGTGTGGGTTGCAGGGATGGGAAGGGAGGCACCGAAGGCCTGGGGGAGGAGAAAGGACAGCTTTCTGTCCTGATGACGGATGGGAGCAAGCTGCATCCTGAAGAAGGGAGGCTGCAGTACTACAGAGGGTGTTTCTGCCCAGCCAAGACCTGCGAGGGTGGGGAAGGGTGTTCAGCATGCCGGGGTCTTTGGCACCTGGCCTGCCATGTCTGATGTGGTAGAAAGACACCAGAGATCACCAGTGCTGAAGAGAGGGTGGCAACACAAAGACCACTGTGTCCCTCTGTTCCCCATCCCTTTCTCCCCCTCCTCTCCCAATTTATTTACCGGCGTTCAAAAGGCAGCCTCACAGTCCCAAGGGGCTGGCTGAAGTGCCTGAGGGGTACGCTGTGAGGTCATCTTTAATGAGGGCAAAAATCCAGTGTCAACAATGCTGCCCATTGTATAGCCCTGTTTAGACAATACCGGCTGGGTTCTTGCTGCTGGCAGCCCAAGGACCCAGAGCAAAGCCTGTTTGGGGTAACAGGAGGGGAGGAGGACAGGCAGGGGGTCTGGCAGTGAGTCAGGCAGCCAGAGATGGGGCAAAGTGCAGAGATAAGCACTCTACCTCAGTCATCAATGTGTTATCAGCCTAATTCTCAGTGCTGATAAGATTACAGCATCAATGGCGGGGAATTTAGCCATCCTGGTCACAGCCTGAAGGCATGGCCTCTCACTCAAGTTACATCTGCCTTCCCTTCTGACCCTGCCAATGAGACACCAGTGATTTCTGCTGCCTTACCACCTCCCTCTAACCCCACATTTCCCTCTCAGCAGCAGTAGGCTGGCAAAGTGAGCACCAGCTGCTTCTTTCAGCCATTGTCCCATCCCCAGGCAGTTGTGAGAAGGTAGCTGGGGGTTTGTCCCCTACTGCTGCTCTTCTGGGAGCTCCCAGCAGCTGCTGGTAACTGAAGAGCCCAGGTATCCCATACTGAATATAGCCATACTTTAAGATGAGGATGGAGCTGGGGATATTCAGGAGTTTGTGAGGCCCACTGAGCTTATGGGTTAACAGGTGATGGTTTAAGGAGAGGGGGAAGTACAATAGAAAGCAAAAAAGCAAGGAAGATGTTAGCTCTTGTGAACGTAAATCTCACTTAAGGCAAATGCCATGATATCATACTCCTCAAGTCACAGTTTCTGGAGCCAGGTGACTGCACAAGAGCCTTAGCTTTCTCCATCAAAGAGGAAAGCCATTTACTAACTGTCCTGTCCAAATAAAGAGTATGTGAAAATATAACACAGGGTCACCAGATTCCAAAAGAAAGGACAGGGTCTCAAGAAAGCAACATTAAACAAGTGTGACAACCCCACAAGCCAGCATCTGATCACCTGGCATCTGAACTCCTGTGACAGACAATCCTGAAAGACCTGCAGCTGCCAACACCTTTCAAGAAGGTATTGACTCTGAACTCCTGTAGACTGAGCCAGGCCTTGTCCCAGCTCATTCTGTAGCCGTGTGTTGTCTTCCCCCCCTCCCCCCGCCCAATTTTTCTGCAACACATCACTGTGCCCAGAAGTCAACCTGCCAAAACCAGGTGAGCTCGATGCCTTTGGTGAGCAGATTTTTTTATGGGGGAAAGGAGAAGAAAGAAAGGAGGATTTGTGAAATGACAGAAAACCACCCCTGTACTTCCTCTTGGACAAAAGGCCCATGGCATGATTCTTCTATCATTATAAAAAGCTTTAAAGCTGGAACTGTCCCATACTTCCTCATGAAAACAATGCAAGAGATGCAGAAAATAATCCTAGTAGAATTTTTGCAAACCTTGGTATTTGGCATAGGGAAAGGGGTAGGGGTCAGCTCTTTCCCCAGCTTTCAGCTTATTCCCTCTTTATTTTATTTTTTTTTTTATTCAACTTCCAGTTGTGAAATAGAAGGAAAAGGGGGAGACAGGGAATGCTGTTAAAGAAGATAAACAAACAACATGACAAAACTTGCAGCAAGCTTTTCTCTGTGTGTGACTTTTTCAACATTTTGGAGGCTGTAACTGAAGAAAGTCACTAAAATATCCAAGATGTCATCCAAGATGAAATTTCCTTGCAAAACTTACTGCTAAATGGGAAAGAAATACCAAAGCTGAATCTCTGCTAAGCAGTTTGTGAACTCACTCCACCAGCTTAGTTTTGCTGAAGACTCAGCTGGGCAGCTCTCCCTGAAAGGGGTAAAAAAAAAACTGTCTGGAGAGATACAAACAGGACTTGTCAAGAAGTCCAGTTTTAGATGAATTGCTGTGTCTCAGCTAGACATTTCTGGTTTCCCACCTGGGCTTTCCAGGAGCCTCCCTTTAGTCTCAAGCCTTGAGCAGCAGATGGGAATTTTCAGCAAAGACTCAGATGGGCAGAGCAGAGTGAGGGGACCA
This sequence comes from Calypte anna, assembly GCF_003957555.1. Lineage (NCBI taxonomy): Eukaryota > Metazoa > Chordata > Aves > Apodiformes > Trochilidae > Calypte > Calypte anna. Next base: position 19,807 of record NC_044252.1, read on the forward strand.
GAGGTGAGCAAGATGCTGGCCATCACCCTGGCTAGCAGATCTCCATGGAAGGGAGCCTGGTACAGCACGGCCAAGCCCCTAAGCCCACCAAGGGCCAAAAGGCCTTTTAACAGGCAAGACTGGAGCTGCTGCAATCTAAACATTGGGAAAGCAGTCTACCTTGTGCACCTTGCCAAGATGTCAATGTCTGACCTTCATGGCCACGTTGAGGACCATTAACCTGTTTCGAAAGTGATCAAAATGACAGCTGAAGAAGCTGTCCGTGCTGCGAAGGGCCTTTCTTGGGGGGGCCTTGGTGCATAAGACTCAAAACTTGCCAGGTGAGCACAGCCCTGATGATGGTCAAGATCCATGTCTCCCTTTGTGCAAGGAAAAAACATGACAGTCACCTCCCAGGATGTGTGGGAGCAGCCACATGGTGTTAATTTTAAAGGATGACAAAGTGTAGCTGTCCTATCCATTCCCTCTTAGCTGTGCACCACGTTGAAGGAAAGAAACTAGTGAGAAATTAAAGGGTTCTGATGAGTATCTCCTCTCCCTTTTATATATATTTATTTACTTTACTTATTTCTTTTGGAAATAGCAGGGGTCAAACTTCCTTAAGGTAGTTTTCGCACCGTTTATAGCTCTTCCAACAGTCACATAAAAAGTAGGTAGAATCTTTAATTACAACATCATTTCCTTCCAGTGTTCAGTAGCCCCCAGTGCTGTTAACCAAACATTTAATGGAGAGTCTTAAAAGCAGTGGTTGAAAGTCCATCTCTGACTCATGTCAGTTTTCACCGTCTAGGAACATCTTCTGACGTAGTCTCTCTGTTTCAATACAGTGCCTCAGAAACCAGGAAAGACTGGAGTTCCTAATGCAAAACTAGAACACGGATTACTCTCAGACAGCTTAATCTATCACTGTGAAACAAAAAAGGAGAGGGATATTTTGCCCCTTTACTGGACACATCCATGTTGAAAGAACTGGGTTACAGTTACTCTTCATCGTCACTTTTCCCTCCCAGTGATCACGATGCAGCTCACTTTTGACAGCTGGCACTGAATCTGCTCTGCTATGTGTGAGCAGGAGCAGCCCAGGGAGAGACTGCAAGATCTTGGCTGTCCAGCTGCACCTCCATTGCTACGGGACAGCTGCCCAGACAGGATATGTGTGAGGGGGTATGGGCGTACTTGGAAATGGCTCTTGACACCCCTGTTCCACTTTCAGAATGACTCATGTGTCAGCAGAGGGTAGAGATTGGGTACAGGACATATCATGAGTGGGGAAAGAAGATGAAACAAGTCCTGGCTGGGGTGATAGCACCAGGGCACCGTAAGCCTAGCTGATAAGCAGTGGAGGGTCCCTGGCACGGTGTTCACATGACAGGGTTAGGACAGGCCCCTAGCCTCTGACACCAACAAGGTTTTATTTCTAAGGGCTCTCTTTTTCACTGTTAATGGTGAGGGTCTCCTTGGGAGAAAGCTTCAATTTTCCTGCTGCATTGTTGGCTGATGAGAAGGTTGTTACGGAAAACAACTGACAGCAAATGATCTGCTTCTTTTTCTTTCCACCCTCCACCAAAATGGACTGTTTTCTGGTGGAAAAGGGCCAGGATTCCTATTACAATGTTACGGCCAACATTTTCCGGACTGTTTTCCCCTGTCGAGATAAACACCTATACTGACATACATATTTACCTAGATATACAGTTATGGGTGTGTTTTCCTTTGCAGAGATGTATGGTTTATATACATATACATGTATATAACGCTTCCCGTGCAGACCCCCAGTTTAGAGAAAGTATTTAACGCTGAGGCCCCGTCTCTTCCCACCGCACTCAGCAGAGAGATGGGGAAGGGGCACGGGAGGCTCCATAACTGCTCGCGCTCCTCTTACTTCCCTCGGGGCAGCCCCCGGACAGAGGGTAGGGGGACGCGGCGGCCCCCCCGGAGCGGCATCAGCCCCGCGCCGAGGCGTGCGCGGAACCGTGCGCGCGGGGTGCGCGCCGCGGGGAGCGAACAGCAGATTGTTGGCAGCCAATGGCGAGGACAGGCCGAGGTGGCACCAAATTTCCCGCAGCCAATCGGATCCCGGAGGGGTGGGAAAGAAAAAAAAAATAAAAAAAATCCAGGCATCATGAGAGAGTCTGGCCCTCGCCATCATCCTCCTCTTCCTCAGCATCCTTCCTCCCGCCCCCCGGCCCGCCCCGCCTCCCCTCCCGGCCAGCCGAGAGCCGAGCCCCCGCCGCGATTCGCCGCCCGCCGCGCTGACCCCGCGCATCCTGACCGCGGGCGGGGGGTCACCGGGAGGACGGGGCGCGGAGAGCCCGGCCCCACTAGCCGCCAGGCCAGCAGCCCCGCTTAAATACCTCCGCGCCCGCCTCCCCGGGCTGCATAGCTCTCCGGGAGAGTGGCCGGCAGCAGACAGCTTCCTCCCGCAGACACCGCCGGGACCGGCGCGCCCGCCTTCAGCCGCCAAGGAGCAGAGACCGCGCTGCCCCATGCCTGCGCACTTGCTGCAGGAGGAGGTGAGTAGGGGGCTGCCAGCCGGCCCGGGGGTCGGGTGCTTTGTCTTCCCCTCGCCCCTTCCTCCTTTATTCCTCTCTGCGCTGCTGCTGTCTTGAGGAGAAAGCTGCGGGAACCCACGCGTGTCCGCGCAGGCACACGCACACGGATGCAGGCACTGTGTTTGTGTGCCTGTGTCCTCTCCTGTGCCGCCTCGTTTAGGACACGATTCAAGCCTCACGGTGAGACGGTGAATGGAGCGGGGGTGTCCGCTGCGGGGGTGATCTCCCCCGAGTCCGTGCCCCCGGATGGTCCGAGCACAAAATACCGCTTTTATCTTAAAAACGTCCATCCAAGCCTGCTAGTGAGGGCTGTTCAGGAAGGGTTTTTGTGCCAAAAGGTCGATGGGGTTTTTGGCAGCACTCAATCTCTGATTTTGTGCGGATTTTCTCATTCGCTTGGGTTTCTGTTTGGGTTTTTTTTGAGGAGGGGGGGGATTGTCGGTTGTCGGTTTTTGTTTTTAACAGGAACAGGCTTTCACTTGCAGCGTTTTTAAAGCAAATATTGCAGCAGGGAGCGTCTCTAGGACAGGCGCAAGGTGAAAGCAGCCAGCTGCCCAGATGAAATGAATGACTATCTGCATTGATTGAGCCAAGCAAACATAAAATGGGGAGACTGCCCATTTTTGGCACAAAACATACTCGGATTGACAGCCCAGCACCAGGAAGATGCGGAGAGTTGTTGGATCTTTAGAGATTTTAGGTTTTATTTTTGCCCCTTCTGGCAGCCACCTCTTTGCCCAAGGAGAGGCAGGATGTTTGATTCCAATATGCCTGCTCTGAGCTTCTCATCCTTCCCCTTTCTGCCGATGCCGAGGAGCTCCTTGCTCCCCCAGCTCTGCTCTGTTGCTTGTTGCCAGCGTGCAGGGGTCTCCCTCGGTCCTTTTGTGCAGGTGCCATGACCTTCCAGGGATGCCGTGATGATGTAAATAACTTTGTTCCTCTTCTCACCCGAAACGGATGCCAAGAGCAGTGTGCTCAGACCACATCTCCTGGTTTTGGCATGTCTTTTGCCACATATCCTGAAGACTCGAAAGAATCCTGTCCCCTTGGTCACGTTGGGCGTATTCAATTATATAGTGGACCCGAGGCCGAGTGCCCTGGGGCCCCTGGGCTGAACCCAGCGCAGGAGCCTTTGAGCTGCAGCTGGTTGTATAAGCTGGCTGGCTGCCAGGATCACCTATGGCGTGTTCAGGACTCATAGGGTGGGGGGAGGTGTTGGAGATGGGGGAACACATCTGTTCTGCAGATGAGAGCTGCAAAGTCATTCAGAAATGAGGGAGAGCTCATGAAAATTATTTAGTTGGCTTCCTCCCCTGCTCTGCTCTAGACCAGAGACCAATCCCCAAGATCAATCTCCATCTCATTTTCCTGAGTGGGAGCTCCAGGAGCCACTTGAGCCATAAGGGGGTAAAAATCCTTTTTTTCCTCCTCATTTCCCCTGTCTCCAGCTAAATAGCTGCCTATTCTCCCTCCTCCTAGCTGTGTTTCACAGCTGCTTTATAGCCCTCTTAATATAAGGCCAGTTTACATGTGAGAAATGACCAGTTTGATTATATCTTATAGGTATGCTGGAAAAATTCCTCATGTTGCTACTATGACTCTGGAGGAAGAGGGTTTTTTTTTCCTCTCTGCTGCTTCCTTTGTGCTCTCCTCCTCCTCTGCCCCAGTGCAAATTTGACAGTGACATAAGCTGTCAAGGGGGAGAAAAATGCAACTCCAACCCCGCATTCTTACTCTGGAAGCAGCATGTCCATATGGGGAGCGTTGCCCGTCTAATTATACCACCAGATCTCTGTTGGGAATTTTTCCTGCATAGACAAGTCTTAGGTCTTTTTGGTAGATTGTCATCCCGCCAAGAAAGAAAATTGTGCCTTCCTGCCAGAATGCCAGATGAGAATATCTGACACTTTGGAATGGGCAGGACTTTCCTTGCCTAATCTCTGGATTAGAAGCCATTTCTCACAGCTTTTTGGTGGGGGGATTGCCTCAAAATTCTCCAGCGTCTCAGTTTATCATACCCTCAATACATAAATTAGGAAAGCAGGCATAGGGAGCCTATAGCCGGGATGCAGAGGAGCTGATCCTAAGCTCAGCAGCTGCCTGGGTTCAGTGAAAGCAACAGGATACTTCATGTCCAGGTTTTTTTCCTTTCTAACCTCTGATTCCAGAAAGAAAAACATAAGAGGTAGATGTAGAGATGATTTTACTTCCCAAATGTGGGGGAATCTGTCAGCTTTGCCAGCTCCTCCCTGTAGGAAGGTATGTGTGTAACCCTCTAGCTTCTACCCCTGGGAGAGGGGAGGAGTTGGTGTGGCCACGTAAGCTTTCTGGCCTGATTTTAATGCCTCCCTCTGGAAACTGGGCCATGGCAGGACGGTGGTCTTTATGACTTCTCAGTGTCTGGGTGACAATCTGCTGTTAATTTGGGATTGATTTCTATTGGGAGAAGAGCTTTCTCAGCTTGGCGATGCTCCCTCCCGTGGTTCTGACTCTCCTGTCCCTGCCGCCCAGCCTTTAGTGCCTTTGTGCCTGGAGGCATCAGTATGGGCAGTGGATGGACCTGCCCTGTCCTTCAGGCAGGTTTCTGGTGGTCAAGGTGATGGGGATGGCATATCCTCCCACCTCTCGTACCCCAGGTGCTTGACACCTCAGGGTCGAGCCCAGCTGGGCACGTGGGCTTCAGCCTGACAAGGGGCTGTGCACACCAGCGAGCACGCGGCTGTCATGATGGAAATGGGTGATTCAGGGTTCAGTGACCTGTCTCATTAGGGTCAGGCATGCCTGATCAGGCAGGCTGTCACTCTGCCAGGGCAAACAAGCGTGTGCAGGGGGAATGTTGTGTCACACTTACAGGAGGGAGCCGGGAGCCAGGCTGAGCCAACTTGCTGTTTTAAACTTCCTCTCTGCATGCTGGTGGCCTTGGCTCGGAGGATTGTCTTCCTGTGCCTCAGTTTGCCCGTGGCTGGAAAGCAGGAGAGGGATATCAGGCTTAGCAACAGCCATGGGATAGGATATCTGACTGGAAGCATCTCACTTCACTGCTTCCATCTGCTGATCTCCAAGCTTGTTGGCTTTGCCACATCCCAGCCTGGAAGATGACACAGGGCGTGATAAGGAGGCACCCCAAAGGAATCCCCCTGTAGATCTTCCTGATATTCCTTCAGTGATCCTGTGTGGAGTGACACCAAAGAGGCAGGATACCAGGAACAGCCCAGTGATTTACAGTAAAACTGTTTCAATTCATATTTCTCTCCCACCTCTTTGTCCATTAACAAGATTTCTTTATTGTTCTCTGCTTATGGACTAACCCACCTAAAACTGCTTACTAATAGAACTAAAGGCAAGTGAAAATCTTTGTAGCCTGCAAATGATCAAAGCCACTGGTAGAAAAAAGACTGACTTTCAAGTTTTCTACTTTCTGCATCCTGTCCACCATTCACCTTCTCTTCCCAGAAAGATCAGACCTTCTCCCTCTCAGGCCATGACTTGATGGGGCTAGAACAGGCTCTTCTCGGTGCCAAGGGCTCAGCTGAAAGAATGGAGCCTGCCAAGAAAACTGCAGGCTGCAGTTTTGGTACTGCCAACCCAGCTTTTTGTCTTTCAGTTCCCTGCACCGGTAACCACTAACTTCTTGTTTTGTTTTCTCTTTTTCCTTTCTTGAAAATGTCCACTGCTGCCTCTCCAAGGAGTTCTCCTCCGCTTCCAGCACCAGCACTGTTGGCACTGTCACCTCCCGGGCGACCAGGAATGGGGATGCTGTCATGGCAAAGGACTCATTCAATCATGAGGAATTGGCAGGAGACCGGGGCATGATGGATGATATCTTTGATGAGACCTACAGGGAGAAGGAGGGCCCCAAGCCCCCCATACGATATGTCTGGAGGAATATCATCCTCATGAGCCTGCTGCACCTAGGGGCCATATTTGGGTTGACGCTGATACCGTCTGCAAAGATCCAGACACTGGCATGGGGTAAGCACCTAACTCCACTTGTTCCTTGGCATCTGCAAAACCATTTGTTGGGTGGTGTTTCTTTTTCTCCAGGCCCATATACCTGGGGAGGAGAAATAAGGAAGGTGAAGGTCTGCTGGTAGAAGCAGCTACTCAGTCAGCTCCATAACAAGCTGTGGGAAGGCTTGCTAGTGTCTCTTGTAAGGTCATGCATGAGAGGGAAGGATTTGGCAGAGCATTGCTTGACTGCTTAAAGAGCAAACTTGGTTCATAAGCATTAGGATTGTAAGTAGCCCACACCTGGATATGCAGCCACTGCTGCTGTGAAGCACAGAAAATATCTAATGGAGCAGTGTGACAGTTCCAGAAAGTTAGGAAGAAAGGTGCTATCAAGAGCACTTGAAGGTGTAGCTGGGGAGGCAAGGTACAGGGCTATCTGGCACAAGGCTGCTGCCCAGAGAGAAGAACCTATCTTTACTAAGGGAGGATAAATCCTGCAGAGCCTGGATGTGTGTGTGAGGGGAAAGTGACAAAATGCAGTTGTGTTGCAGGTAAAAGTCAAGAGTTAAGTCTGAAGCTCAGGTCTTTTTATCATTCTTACAAAAGCACAGATTAGCCCCCATCATCCCGGAACTGAGCCTGACAGCTTTCAGAAAATAAATAAGCATCTCTCCAGGCAGCAAATTCCAATGGAAAGCACAACCCAGCAGAAGGTAGCTAGGCAAAGATCCCCTTTCTTGGAGACCTTGCTTTGGGTAGGAAGAAAACTTATCCTTTGACTACTTGAAAGGCAGCTGGGCCTAGGGCCCAAGCTGCAGGGGAGCCTGGCTCTCCACATGTCTTTGTGTGGACCTCTGGAGCAATCAAGAAACCAAATGGTTCCCAGCAGGGAGGGCAAGAAATTGCATCCAACCCCTGCCTTCCTGTTAAACAGAGCATACTGAAACACAAATTGAGAGTCTAATCTGAGACCTGCTGGCATGGCTTTTGGTTTCAACGGTGCTCCTGTAAAGTGTTCATCCAGGAGCAGGGTCCTGGCCAGCCTGGCCTTGGAGTGATCCACATAGTCTGTCACACTCTTTAAGTCTGTCCTCCCAGTGGCTGTGAGAAATGAGTGTCACATCTGGTCTGGGGAGAGATGTCTTCCTGGACAGCCAGGCTGACTCTTTCCCTCTTGGACCACCACCTTAGCTTCTCCCAGTCTGAGGTGTGGGAGGTGAGCGTTACTGGAGGCCACAGGACCTGGTCAGAGGCTGGCTACAGCATCTACAGAATCTGTAGCTTTTGCACTGATGCGTTCCATGTGCAGCCGGTGTGGCCTTTTGAGGGGTTGTTATAAAAGGCTTTGCTGGGCCTTTCCCTTGTGAAAACCTGACAGGCTGCAGTTTTCCCAGGGGTGACAGGGCCAGGTAGAACATGCAGCCTCAGCACGACCTCGGAGGAGAGTTTCAGTGCTCTCAGTCCTACTGTATGTCCCTTCCCCGAGCTCTCAGCTGGAGGCTTGGTGGGGGCTGTTGGCTTCTCTCTCTCACTGAGCTGACAGCCTGGGTCCTCCAACCCCACCCAGACATCCTCAGGGCCATGGAGCAAGAGGAGGGAGGAGGTGGGTCCAGCAGTTTAGTCATTCCATTTCAGGGTGCTGCGATGCACTGTGATTTGTAAATCCATTCAACTCTTCTCCCTTGAGCCTCCCTGAGATACTTAAGTGGGTTTGAGCATCTTGATCCAGAAGGTTAATCCTGCTTTGCAGTCTGCTAAGCCCACCTTACCCCAAAATGGTCTCTGAGGTAGTGTCTGTGCAACCACTCTCCTGTTTAGGATGTCCATATGGCTTCCCCTGGCATTTTGTGCAAATCTGAGTTGCTTTTTACCTGCTGCCAGTCCTTCCTGCTCCCATCCCTCCCCTCCAGTCAGCTCTGATGTGAAGGGCCAGCTGCTCTCCGGCTCTCCTGCTCTCCTGCTGCTGTCAGGCACTGTGAGATTCCTTGGTAGCTTCTGGCATTACAGGTCCCCTAGGAATCAGAGAAGGACACTGAGTTTGGGAAACCTGCACTATTTTGAACTGGCTGAAGATCTGTCCTGTCTTACCAAAGCTGGAGCAGTTCCACACAGCTTCCTGTCCGGCATCCCAGGCACTTGTTCTGGGAAGGGACTACCCTTCCCTGCATCCTGTGGGTAAATCAGAGCTTTTCCCTATATTCTGTTGTCCTCCAGTGCTGATCAGAGGTGGGATACTCTGATCCTCCACAGGTCTTGCTTCTCAGCAAGTCTCCTTGGTCCTTCTTGCATTGCCCTTTTCTGAGTTCATACCTTTCTTCAGCACATACAAGGCATCTGTGGCTGTTAACTATTATCTTCCTGTTTTTCCCCAGAACTGTCTGGCAGGAAGGAGAGGGCTATGGTTCCCATTTTACACACAACGATAGAGCAGCAGAGACTTAGGTTGCTCCATGGGCTCATGGCAGATCAGCTCTCTCAGTGGTAGTTCTGGAGCTGCTGAGGTTTTTGTTTGTTTCTTTGTTTGTTTCTCAGATCATTCCTTCCTCAGGCTGTTCACATATAATATGAAATTAATGTGGCCCCAGATGTTCTTTGCTGTTATGCTACAGGCAGCTGTGATGCCTGGCAGCCAGTCTACCTTCTATATTTTATTATAAGGAGCAATTCCCTGCTTATACCTTCTTCATCCAGGCCACTGTCTCTTTGATGTTCCTTTCCCTCTGAAACCAGTTATATTGGTGACTGTATTCTCTTCTGTTTTCATTTCTCTGTGTGCTAATTCCTCTTTGTCTCTCAAGCTCTCCGGCCCTGCCTTCATCATTGTTTGCTGTTCTGTGTTTCTGTGTGCATTGTATCCCCTGATCTGTTTCTGGTACAGAGCTTCCCAGAACCAGCTGGGGTTGTTGATCAGGTGAGAGCTTCCATAACAAGAGCTCTCCAAGCCCTTCCAGCACTATGGCTTTCTAGCCAGCTCCCCTTGTATTTGCACTTGACAGTGGCCAGTCTTCTTGGGGATCATGGGCACAAAGGGGATGACTGACAGTTTCTTCTCTAGCTGCTCCGAACCTCCCTGGAAACATGATTTGCAGGTTTTGTTTCTGGCCCCCTGCTGCAACAGACTGACAATATTTGTGTTAGCCCCTGTTGGCCTGGCCAACACTGCTATAAAACAGTGATGGTTCCTCTTGATGTGCTGCTTTGGACAATAACCCAGCTCCCTGGTGTGCCAGCAACATGAGCTGATACCCTTTTTTGATGCTGCTACTTTGGACCAAGGAGAATCTCGCTGAATAATTAGGCAACTCTTGACAGCCTGTAGGTTTTCCTTGCACTGAGCAGAAGCTCAAAGGACAGCTGCTGGATCAGGGACACTTCTTCATGTAAACATCTGTGGTGCTGATTGCAGATGACACATTCCTGTTGCAGTCAGCACACTCTTGGCTTGCCATCATAACTTGAGGTCTGAATCTGGGTTCCAAAGAGCGGGTGAGTCACATGGGTATGTCTGAATATGGAATGTTTAGGGTTTAATTTTGGGGGCAATGAGTGTGTGTTACTGCTGGTTGCCATCATTCTTTGTGTTCCAATGGAATGGGTAATTGGAAACATCACCTGTGAGTTGACAGTCTTTTGGATCTTTGACACTTCAAAGCATGGTGTAGAGATGACTTTGAAACCTCAGCTAGTAGAGTCCCTAAGTCATTCGGTCTGGTCCGGATTCAAAAGGTATCTGTGAAATTCTGTACTACTTTATTTCATCTTCTCTATTCTCTTTCCGGTTTCACTCTTAGTGAATGATCTTGGAGGAGATTTTCTTCTTCCTTCCATATGAGTTGCTTATTCCCAGGGTTGCAATGATCATCATTATACCTGTTTGTGGAGATGAGCCCTCTAAATCATTAGGGTGCTGGATTCTTCTGTTTTCTATCAGGCTTTTCAATCTTATTGTCCATATTCTGTCACTGTCACAACAACTTGCAGGTAAGGCTGATGGAACTAATAGTGCCATTGTGTTTCTGTGGGGCTGGGTGTCGTGTGCTTTCCCACAGAAAGTGTCTGCTCCTTACACCTGCTGTCTATGGGCAAGAGGTGAGGCAGCACAGGACTGTAATTGGAATTGTGTCCATTGTAGTGACCTGGGACACAGCTCCAAGAGAAGTCAACACAAGCTGTTGAGGTTCATGGGCTTTGGATTTGGATTAAGGATGTGACTGTTCTATAGCCCACCTGAAAGCAGTGGGTACTCTTCCAAATTTTTAACAAAAGCTTTCAGTCAGGGCTACCCAGGAGCAAGCACTGGGTTGTCTGCTTTCTGGCTCTGTTGGTACCTTCACCGCATCTCTTTTTTTTTGATTCCTTCTGCTTGCTGATATGTCCTTATTGCTGATGTCATCTTTTCCTAAGGGGGATATCCACAGCCAAATTCTAAGAATTGCCTGTATAGAAGACATACAGATGAGCTTCCTTATTGCAAAGCTTAAATACCATAGTTCTTAGCTAGTCATTTTCCTGGGGGCCTCTTATACCAAAAAATTCCCAGTCAGCATGTGAGAATTCATTAGAGAGAGAAGCCTGAACTCAGGGCTGTGAATAGGGCCTGTATTCACCTAACCTGGCATTAACTTCTTAGTACCATTGAAGATCCTGAAAGACTGCAATGTTCATTTCTGTCCCCAGTGCACTATTAACTCATGCCTACCTGCCCCACAGTGGAGAGCTGGACTCTTTCCCCTGCAATTTGCCCCCTACATCCTCTGCAAGCCCCTACATCCACTTTCCACACACTCCCTGTCTGCTGTTTTTCATAAAGACTGTGTAGGCTGGAGGATGAATCCAGACTCCTGGGTGCTGCTCTCAGCTCTGACATAAACTTGCTTGTCACCCTTCAAACCTACCTCAGCTACTGAGGTGTGCACCATAGGTATAAAGTTGCCTAGAGGTTCTGTGGAATGTGGTTTGCAGGGTACAGCAGCTTGTGTTCGAGGGAGGATGGTGGTGAGTCACACTTCTGCCTCTAGCACAAAGTATATACAGCATCCAAGAGCAAGTTTTGTGGCTAATGCAGTGTCTGAGGCCAGAGATGTTCTCCATATCAGAGCCATATGTTTCAAGGTTTGCTCTTCTGTATGAATCTGTGGGGATAGTGACTGATTTGAGTCTTCAGATCTAAAATCAATGGGGAACAGGTCATGACCTAGTTCATAACTTTTAATTCATCATCATGGAGCTGACTGAGACCTTCCAGGTGTCCAGCATAAGTACTTTCCTGTCCAGTAAGGCCAAAGGAAGACCTGAACCAAATGTCCCGCTCCAGCATCCCTTGTCCCCTTGTCCAGCTTTGTGAGCTTTGTCTCATGGAAAGGCTGGATCTTGCTGGATCTGCTGCATTTGCATGCATCTTCATCCCTCTTCATGCCCTGTAAATCACTATGACCAGTGACTGCTTGGGTACTCTGAGAGACCACTGAGGTGTTGTGAGGCATGAGGGAGAGGTGTGCTAGTACAAGGCTTGCTCTGCACTTGGCAGAAGCCAAGGGAGAGGATGAAGATGGGAACTCAGGGTCAGATCATCAGACAGGGAAGTTCACTTTTATACAGTGGGATGAGAATGAGGAGGATTCATGCAAGCTGAAGGGGCCAGAAAAGGGTGTTAAAATCAGCCATCAGCAGATAGAGGATTAGGTTTGGAATGTAGAAAAACAAAAAGGTGACAGAGGGAAGAGAGAGCAGAAGATTATAGGAAATAAAACCTCGATTATTTTGAATGAAAGAACAGGGACTTGAACATGTCTCAGATCTCTGACTTCAGACACATTTCTAGCAGAGTATCTGTTTTCTAGGTCTGAGATAAGCTGTACTAGAGCCATTTGGCTGGAGTGAATGGTACTGTCAAACATACCAGTTGTTCTTATCCATGGGCTTACATGTAAAAGTAAGGAGATGTTGTAATGATTGATCCAATTGTCTGAAATCTGCAAATTTATACCAGTTTCCCTCGGGGAGCTGGGAAAAGGGTATCTCTTCCCCCAGGGGACTGAAGGTGGATCAGCTGACCTGTGCACAGATGTTCACCCTTCCCTATCCGTGTCTGGGCTTGCAGGGCAAACCATTGAATGCACTCCAACTTTCTGCCCAACTTCAGTCAGCTGAAAGTGAAGCCCAGGTTTCAGTGGGATGGTAGGTTAGATCTTTTTCTAGCCAGCCTCTGCTCAGAAAAGGGAGAAGCCAAACCCTGGGCTTGACATGTACCCCTGAAGAACTGTATGATCATTTACCACCTCTAGGTGACAAAAGTGCAAGAGATAGGAAAGCAAGTCCCTTGATTATTTGAGGTGGGTGAAAGAGGGAAGCTACTCTCTGGGGGACTGCAGAGCTGTTACCAGAGGACTCTATGGAAGCAATCGCTTTATGCAGTTTTGAGAATCCTGCACCATGACAGACAGGCACTAGGACAAGGAACCAATTATCTTGTGACTGTGCCTGTAAGAAGCAGCCTTTTCCCTTGTCAGAGTTGAAAAGCTGAAGTGATTTGCCCCATGTGTCTTTGGAAGCCTTTGGTAGCTTGGGCACTCTCACACTGATTTTTATTGCCCCAGTCTGTGCTTGCCATGGGTTCCTCTCTTGCGTATACAGCTTTGGGGGAAGACCTGCCTCTGTGTTGCTCTGCCTGAAACTCAGCTGCAAGCTGACTTGCTCTAACTGGTCCAACACTTTCTTTTCCTCTCCAGCTGTTGTGTGTTTCCTGGTGAGTGCTCTGGGAATAACAGCTGGATCTCACCGCCTCTGGAGCCATCGGTCCTACAAAGCCACGCTGCCCCTGAGGATCTTCCTGACTATTGCAAACTCCATGGCCTTCCAAGTAAGCACCTCCTCAAATGTATCTCTGGTCCTCAGAAGGAAGTGCTCCTGTAGGAAGGCCTGGATCCAGGCCTCAGATACATGGCACAAGCTGATGGAGAGGTTCTACATCTTGTTAGGAAGCAACCCGCCCTTTCCATCCAGCACTGCAGTGCCAAAGTCCATCTCATTGTCTTCACCTTGTCTCATCAGAGGGTGACTGAGACAAACTGAGTGGGGAGAGGACTGTTGGCCAAGACCATGGGTAGGAAAGCTCTCCAAAGCAGGAGTGTACCCTTCCCACGAGGTGTGCTCTCTCTGTGCTTGCTCCAGGTCCTGTGAAAGAGGTGTGGAAGCGCTAAGTGCTCTCCTGGGTGAGGTTGCCTCACCCTGCTCTTGCTGCATAGCTGATAAGGAGGAAACATCTGCGCAGCCCAGAGAGCCAGGCTGTGGAATCTGCTGCTGCAGAAAGACCAAGAACTTGTTAAAATGATGCAGTTAAGAGAGATGCTTCTTTGGTTCAGGAGCATGATATTAGGAATAATGCTGTTTTAAGTCATATCACTGACTCCTAAAGAGTCATCACAGGTCAGTGATGTTCCTAGGAGAAAAGGGATGGGCCCATTCAGAGTGGCACAAGTGACTTCAGGCAGCTGATAAGCACCTCAAGGCATTACCCAACCACTAAGTGAAGCTCTTAACAATCCACAAAGCAAACAAACCAGGGAGTCCTCAGGGACTGTAAAAAGTAGCAGGGATGGCCCTTCAGAAGTTACAGTGAAAACCCAGACTGGCAGGGCACAGAAAAATCCTAGTGGTCTCATGGGTTTGCTGCTGTGAGGCAGCTCTGACAGTGCTCTGTTCTCCAGCTTCAATTCAAGGGACTTCATGCAGGCTTGCTCATAGGAAGTACTCAGGAGGGTGGCTGGGTGCAACCTTTTCCACTAGAAGGGAAGAGAATATTACAGCTGCTTTGCCCCTAAGTAATTTGGTACTGGGTGGCAGGTAAAGCCCAGGTGGACCAAGGATTTTATGTCCCTTTCCCCCCCTGTGTAGCCATAGAGGACATAGACACTTCATTGGCCTGTAATCAGAACAGAGTGGGGATGGGGTTTTTTCAGCCTTTCTAAAACAGGGTTCACTTTCCTATTCTTTGTGAGCAACAAACCAGAGTGTCTCATCAGGATGAGGAAGGACCAAGCTCCTAATTCCAGCTGCTGGTCCAGCACTCAGCAAGGAAACGGGATAGGCTGCTGTGTACTGGCTAGTCTCACACAAAGACCATCTTTCACAGGGTTATAGGGCACAGGGTGAAGAATTTGCTGAGCTGTTGCTGTAGGGGATAGGAATAGACAAAGATGACACAGACAGATATTTCCACTTCAGTAGGAACTAATCCAAAGTTCTACTGAAAATTCAATACCATTCCTCATGGATTTTTTTTTTAAGTTACTTTCAGTGGGATCAAGAGAAGGTTTATTTTCAATTTCCCTCATTCTTGTTAATGACAGTGGCTCTTAAGATCAAGACTGGTAACTTTTAAGACTAGAGGAGACTATATATTATCTTAGTTGAGATCCTCTAAAAAATGCCTGTTGGCTGTTTGGAGACCTATGGCTAGTGATTTCAGGGAATTCAGGAATTCTGCCCCTAGTCGGCTCTGCCATCTGCAAGACCAGGCAGCTGCAGCACAACAGAAACTCTCCTGGTTACAGACTGTAGCTGTAAGGCATTCTCCTGGGCTTTGCTTGCTGGTCACAGAAAGCCATGATTTTTAGACAGGGTTAGAAGTGGTCCCAAAATAATATCTAGAGAAAAGATAAAGTTGCACTCAAAATTCTTACTCTTCAACTTTGAGGCCCTTGATTTGTGTTTGTACAGAGTGGGGGTGGTGGATGAGGTGCTCCATCTGAGTTTCCAAACATGTACCTCCCACCTCTAGCAGAAGGATTTCCAGGCAACAGGGAAAGCCTCCCCAGATGTGTGAACCTAAGCTCTCTGTCAGCTTTCAGTCTGGGATTTCTCACATTCTGTGATGCTGGGCAGGGCCTGGAATGTGAGAGGTGAGGTCACAGGTGAAACATTTCCAGCACAGGTAATGGCTGTGCTTCTCTGCTTAATGGAGAGGGAAGGCTTCTGGACCATCCTCTTCTGAGCGGATGCTGAGTGACCAAGCTCCAGCTAACATCAGTGCGGGCTGGTGATCTTTGGAGGTGCTTAGGATTTGGCTGGAAGGAAGGCAGAAGTTCCCAGGATCTGGAAACGAGTGCAAGTTGAATTCTGGGCCAAGTCTAGTGTTTCCTGTTTGCATGGCCTGCAGGTAAATCATGTTATCTCGTGTTGCCATGCTTGAGAGGGACTTGATGAGTTGTGTGGCTGCCACAGGCTCTTGGATAAGGCACTTGGTCTTTCCAAGCAAGAAATAGGGATGATTATGCCACTTCCCTACCTTCAAAGTGTTTGAGGAAATGATCTATATACTTACAAGATTATGGAGCATCTTCTGTAATAGAGGTAATAGAGGTGTGCTTGGATCTCTTCAGTTTTCTAGGATGGTGTAATCAAAATCTTGGTGTAAACGAATAAGTACAGGCTTATTAAAATCTGTTCTTAAAAGTGGCCAAAACAATAATTTCTTAATACAAATAATGAAAGCTTTTCACTTTTTCAAACGGTACTGATTTTGCAGCTTAAGCAGAATGGTTGTGGAACCAAAGGGGTTGTTTTTTATAGCTGTCATTGAAATGGTGGTTTTATTTCTAAAGAGGGGCCTTCATTTTAAAACAATTTGATTTCCAAGTAAAAAAATCACTCCCAAGTTAAACAGACTTGATTTTGCAATCCCAGGAAAAGCAAGGCAGGTTGACCCATAGAAGATGTCAGTGCAGAGGGAAAGAGTGGGTTAATCAGTCTTATCTGGCACCCTGTAGGGATAAGTGATCAACAAGAGCTGAGGGCGTGAGGTAGGAGGCACCAACTGGCTAATGAAGGCTGGCTATTGGGTTGCAGGGATCGGGGGACAGGCTGACCAGTCAGGGCCTGTGATGCTGTAGAGGATGTGCGAGACAAGCCCTAAACTTAAAGGATTAAAAAAACCAAAAAAACCAACACAAAGGCAGACCATCAAAGAAGCAGATTTAAAAGATAATTGGAGTTGTTGAGCAATGAAGATGTCTCCACTCCTGTTGCTTTGCAGAATGACATCTATGAGTGGGTTCGGGACCACCGTGTCCATCACAAGTTCTCCGAGACAGACGCAGATCCTCACAACGCCATGCGGGGATTCTTCTTCTCCCACGTTGGGTGGCTGCTGGTGCGCAAGCACCCGGACGTCATAGAGAAGGGTCAGAAGCTGGACCTGAGTGACATGAAGGCTGACAAAGTGGTGATGTTCCAGCGGAGGTGAGTGGTGGGGTCAGCCCTGGCTCAGACCCACATGAGACGGAGCAGGGACCCTGCAAATGGGCTGGGCACCCCAAGAACCTTTGGTAGAGCATGAGGGCATTTGAGAGCACCATGTGAGAAGTGTGCTGTGGGATGAACTTTGCTGTGGGATGAACTGTGAGAAATGAGCTGTGAAGTATTCAGGAGCCAGTGCAACCTCCAGCCCTCCCACACCCCTTTCTTGCCCACCTACCCTGCAGCATCTGGCTAGCAGTGGACGGAGCTTCCAACTGCACAGCACCTCCACACCTGCCTACCCTCAACAAACTGCTGCTTTGGATGGCCGAGAGCTCGCCCATGGGTGCCTCTGGGCCATCCTCAGAGGTGCTCTGGTACACCTTCCAGGCCAATCTGCAGCCCCTCTACTACAAGAGACTACTGTCTCTTGGAAGAAGTGTGGTGAAAGAGGAAAACAGGGACATCAGAGGGGAAGTAACAGGGGAGGACAGTCTTGATCCACTGGCAGATGGGGCCAAAAGCAGCAGCTCGTGTCTGGATGCAAAATGATGGGGACATTGCTTTCTGCACGTGTGAGACTGAGACTTAAGTTTTGAGTCTTGTTCCTGGTGATAAGGCTTGGGGGTCTCCAGGCATGGCCTCTGCACATCTAGGACAAAAGATGCAGGGCTCAGGAGTGAGGTGTTTCTGCACTTGATATTTCTTGTATATCTGAATGTGAATACTCCAAAGGGGAGGAATGAACCAGCCCAACCTGTCCTACCTCTGCCACTGAGCCCTTTCCTCCTGGTCCCTTCCTTTCCAGATACTATAAGGCTTCAGTGGTGTTGCTGTGCTTCACGCTGCCCACTGTAGTGCCCTGTTACTTCTGGGATGAATCCATCGTCATCAGCTTCTTCATTCCAGCCATCCTGCGCTACACCATAGGGCTCAATGCCACCTGGCTAGTGAACAGTGCTGCCCACATGTACGGCAACCGGCCGTACGACCAGAACATCAACCCACGGGAGAACCCCCTGGTCAGCCTGGGGGCCATAGGTATGTTCAGCATCCATGTCGTTTGTTGCAGATAGACTCCCCATAGGGCTGCAGCTGGTTCTAGGGAATTCTGTGAATCCAGATGTCCCCATTTCACCCTGCAACTCTTCCCCTCCAGCCTTTGCATCTGGAGGTGTTTCCCTGGGTGGCCAGTGAGTACGTAAGGGCAGTGGGGTTATCAGCTCCCACCAGCCCCTCTCCGGGCTGGACAGAACTCTGCTGCACTTAGCACCTCTTTATCTCAAGAGCAATATTTTATTTACCCTGCTCAAAGGTCTCTTCCCCTTTCACTAGCCAGAAAAAGGTGTGCTGCAGTCTCTGCCTATCTGTCTTAGTTTGCAGCTTGAAAACCAGGACATGCACATTTGGACATGTTCTCAGGGAAGCATGGTACTTGAAGATGAGATGAGACACATCAATCACCTCATGCATTTTCCTGAAATTTTTGGGACCTAGGAAAGTACATCCCATAGTCAACATTTGCCCGGATCTGCACCTGGATTTTTAGAAGGCAGGGGTTTGATCTGCAGAGACTCAGGAGGGGTAGGAGCAAGAGTCCAGGCGATGTCATTGAAGAGGTGAAAACTGAAGGCAGGTTTGACAGTGCTCAGAGTAGAGCAGATCTACTGACTGGAGTAGATCACTTAGTACAGGCCTGTCTGTGTTACTCCCATCTGGAAATGCCTTTTGGATTTGGTATTAGGACTGCCAGTGCTGTAGGAGTATCATCATCCAGGGCCTTTCTCAGTTGTTCACTACACATTTGTTTTCCTCTTAAGCACCCAAGGTCCTCTGTGACAGTCATTGTCTCGCATGGGCCAGTCCAGGCATGTTAGAGCATGCTCAAATGAGAAGGGGTAGGCTGTAGAGAGGTGAAATTAGGCTGAGAGGAGAGAGGTGCCTGGACTCAATCCAGAGCCTGTTTCAGGAATGTGGTGCTTTGGGCCAGGATTAAGGGGCCATCACCTAGAACTCTGCAACATCCTCTCCCTGGCTGTGTTTTGCAGGAGAAGGCTTCCACAACTACCACCACACCTTCCCCTACGACTACTCCACCAGTGAGTTTGGCTGGCACTTGAACTTAACCACAGCCTTCATTGACCTCATGTGCCTCCTGGGACTGGCCAGCGATCGCAAGAAGGTCTCCAAGGAGGCCATCCTGGCTCGGAAAATGCGGACTGGAGATGGGAGTCACAAGAGTGGCTGAGTTCCTGCTCCCCTTCACGCACACATCCGCACCTCTCCTTCTTCCTTTTTTCTCCCTTTCTCCCTTCCTGACCCCTCTGAACACGCTGGACAAAGGTTTAATGTTCTGTTTACTAACTATTGAATAATGCTACCAATTTGCTTAACACAATGAGTTTTAACTCCCCCTCCCATGCTGTATTTTACGTGATGTATTTAAGATCTAGGACTCTGCCTTTATAACGCAAGGCCATCCCTTTCCCTCCTCTCCTTTTCCTTCCCATCCTTTCTCCCCCGCCTCATTTCGCATCGTCCCGGTCTCTCCCTGGCAGAGGAGCTGGTAGGCAGCAGCCCAGGGGGGGCCCACTGCAGCCAGCTAAGTACTGTGGAGTTAAGGGAAGCCTGTAGCAGCCAGCTGAGGAGTTGAGCCAAAGTCAGCGACCCTCTCCCCACCACCTTCCCCTCAAAATCCCTTCCTCTGTCCCTCCACCTTTGTCAAGGGCTGCTGACAGACATGGCACAGCTAAACTGCTCTCCTTGGGAAAAGCAGCCCCATCCCCTTCCCTTGCCATTGGATAGAGAGCTGTCTCTTTCCAAGATGTCTTTTGGGAAGTGTTCTCTCCCCCCTCCCCCCTGCACAGCCTCTCTGGCTGGGTAGAGGAGAGCCCTCAAACTCTCTCAAAGCTCCAGCCAGGTCCACCAGTGGGCTGGAGCAGGGATCTGGTGGCCACAGTTGGCATTGGAGGGGGAGCACTGGTGGCCTTATAACCTCCTTCGTCCAGCTTCACAGCCTCCCTCCCTGCAGTCTGCTGTGCCCCATGCCACCAGGGAATGAAGGCAGACCCTGGTTTTGTCCTCCACAGCCCTTCTGGAGAGCCAGTGGGGAGGGGGACAGATGGAGGGCTGTGCCACTGGTTGCTGTGGGGCAGCACCAGCCCGGGGTGGTTTTGTTCACCACCACTGCTGAGATTTTTGCCAGCAAATAGGACTTTGCCAAAATGGAGAGGGGGAGAAGGATGTAAACCAAAGCTCTGCTGCTGAGTTAAACTGATCTATATGCTGGAGGAATATGCCACTCACTGGGTGGCAGGCAGATGTCCCGATGTCTGTGCCTGGATGTAGATGCCCATCCTGTACTGAGCGCAGGGATGGGGCAGAGGAGCACCTGCAGGTGTAGGGAGAGGTGAGGGTGTCCTCGGGAGCAGGTCTCCCCATCCTCAGGGGCTCTGCTGGGTGGATTAACAAGTGCCTGAGAAACACCAACGCAGAGCCAGTGGCACAGGGGGCTCACAGGAGATGAGTCTTCTGGGGTGAGACACTGCTGCTGCTGTGGGCTACCTCCCAGCTTTTCTGCCCAGATCTACTGGGGTGCTTTGCCCTTCCCTGATCCTCTGGGGGAGGCACAAGCAGCTCCTTGTTTGCCAGCCCCCTTGCTGAGCCATCTCACCACCTTGCTCCTTTGCTGGCAAGGCAGGCAGTGAGGGTGGCTGAGCCCGTGAAAAGGTCAGTTGTACCATGAGAACATATGGGCATGCAGCTGGAGGGTGTGCTGGGGAAAAAGGTCCTTGTGGGTGTTGTTACCTGCAAGATGCAGAGACCGCAGCTTGAGTTCAGGTGGTGGGTTAGGTACTGGGCATCATGGCCTCAGGTCCCTCACTGGGCTGAACGTGCTTTGTTTTCCCCTTTGGCTCTCCCCATCATTATTAATTTTTATTATCATTATTCGTTGTAGCAATAGTATTGTTTTTGTTGCTTAAATGCATCAAATGGAACTGGAGGAAAGCATGAGAGGTGGCCAGAACAAGGTGATGCTGGAGTGGGGTTTGCAGTGTTTCCTGGATCCAGGCAGGCCAGGGAGAGCAGAGATGGAGAAGATGCCAACTTCCTCGTCTCAGCTCTGCCAAGCAGCTTCACAGGAGAGAGTCTCTGCAGCTTTGCTTTCTCCTACTGCTATGAAACTCACCAGGAGCAAGGATAGCTCTCCTTAACAAGAGCGTGCTTGTTACTCAGAAAAGAAGTCCTCCTCCCTGCCACCACCACAGCCTTGTTATTGCTCAGCAACAGGACCCTTAAAGGTTTTGAGCCATCAGGAGCAATGTGGTTCTCCAGTTGAGATATATAACTGGGAGATATGGAGCAGGGAGCTTTTCAACTCCCAGTGTCAGGAGACAGCATCCTTACTGCTTGAGGGCCCATGGCTGCCTGGGGCTAAGGGGCTTGTGGCTGGAATTGTATCCTACCATTTAAAAAACCAGAAAAAGCCATCAAAGAAAAAAAAAAGGGAAAAAGAAATAAACACTGTTAGCTTTGTAATTGCAGGTTGACTTAGCTCTAGTCTAAACCCCTCTGAACTCGTAGAAGTCTCCTGGGAGAATGGATTTGCTCCAGCCAGTCATTTGAAAGTGCTGTAGGGAGGGGAGAAGGTGAGGAGAACGATTTTCTTGCTCCTGGTGCCCTTAAGGTGTTGTGTGACATACCCTATGGTAGGGAAGCATGCTGTGACATGCTGCAATATTATACATCCTCTCAGCAAAGACGCTGGGCTTGACAGCAAGGGTTCCTTTCAAATTTCAAGTGTTGATTCGGGTCCAGAATCTGGAATTGGGGTGGAAGCTGAGGAGCAGTAACCAAACAGTCCTGGTGTTTGCCCAGTCACTTTAAAGGTAGATTGGCAAATATCTCTGGGTGCCTTAAATCTTTCTTTAATATACATAGGAGTATTGACAGCTATTTGCCGGTTTTTTTTTTTTTTTTCTTTTTCTTTTTTTTTCTTTTTTTTTGAATTACAAACATTTGAGGGGTTTCTTAATTATTTAATTGCCTACATTAAACTGTGGGTGCAGGTGATTTTGAATGTATTTGAGTTAGAATTTTTGTTAGATTATGAAACAGATACAACACTTTAAGTAGAACTTTGAGATATATATATATACACCTATAAATATATATATATATTTTTGGTGGCATGTTTGTATCCTGGATGCGTTGTCTGTATGTTTAGCTTAAACGATTCTGTGAGAGGTGGAAGCAGAGAAGGCAGTGGTGGGACCTTGTGGCTAGAGCAGTTGTTCTCCTGGGACCTGTTCCTGGCTTACCTACTCACTCCCTGCGTGATGTGGGATGGAGTCACTAAAAAAAACACTCTGCCTCAGTTTCCCTACCTGTTGCAGGGACGAGGCCCTGCCTCCCAGGGGTGTGCTGAGTCTCACTGCCAACCCACCGAGCGCAGAGGAGGGAGGTGTACTCACCACACACGCACTGCTGCTGGCAGAAGCATGGACTGGTTTTTTTTCCAAAACCGTTCCCAGCCCCGCTGGTATTGTGAAGAGCAGATGTCCAAGTGTTGGGTTTTTGGGGAAGGATTGGAAAGTTGAATCTGCACATTGTCTAAGCTCTGTCACTGTTGAAATGTGAGTAGGATACGATTTTTCACAGCTTAGGGATTTCTGCATAGTAGTATCTCTGTTTTGTGTACTGGAAAAGAAAAAAAAACAGAAAACTTTTTGAAATAATTTCTACTAATATGGAAACAGACATCTGGTTGTGCTGATCTGAAATTTTATTTGTTCATAATAAAAATGTTACTTTAAATCTTGTTGAACCAGTGAGACGGCGGGTCAGTAAAGCACGTGAAGCCCCACAGGGCTGCAGACCATTCCCAAATCCTCCTCCGTTCCAGGAGAACGGGGAAAAAAAAAAACAAACCTCTGGCTCTTTAAGCGCCATGAATGAGCGGATTATAATGGTTTTCATACTCCGGCACAGCACAGCCCGGCCCTGCACACCCTGCCAAGGCTGCCCCTGCACCGCGGGGTTACTACAGGTTAATCCCGGCCGGCCCGCTGCCAGAGCCTCGGGCTGGCGGATAGACATGCAGCATAACACGTAATACTGGCAGCCCGGCACTCCATCGCCCCGGACAGCCGTGGCCACCACCGCCTCAGGAGGGTGCATTCACCGAGAATTTTCCTCCTGCAAGAGTCCCGGGCTCTCCCTCCCCTTCCACAGCTGGAGGGAAGTGAAAGACGGGGGAATCCCCCGCACCGCATCTAGCAACTGATCCTAGCTCCCTGCGCTTGCCTGCTCCCCACCCAACAGCCTTTCAAACATCTGCTCTTAGCACCGAGTAAGGCCACCTGGGCATGGCACCAACTCGCTCCCTCCAGAGATGGCCTTGCCTGCAGCAACGGCACCACCCGCGGCACTCGGGGGTCACCCAGGCAGCACCTTGCAGCCAGAGCGCTCGATTTCTCAGCAAAATTGGCCAACACTTCGGTTTCCATCTGCAGCTTCTGCTGCTGGAAAGGCCTTTGGGTGGGAAGGCCAGAGCCAGAGCACTGCAAACCAGAACGTGTGCCTGCTGGAGGGAGAGGAAGGTTGCTTGGGAGGAAGGCCTGGGCTCTTCCTTAGCAGCATTCTCTGGGCTGGAGGTGCGTGGCCCCCTGACACTGTGGCTGTCCTGAGCTCTGGGTACGCTCTGGTCACGGGAGCATGTCCCTGGGAGTGACAGAGAGGTGCTGCTTCTGATCATGCAGTGCACATTTTATGCCAGCATAGCCCCTCCTAAGACAAGCAAAACAGAGAAAGCAAATCTTCAAACCTTCCGATTATTCAGACAAACCTAAAAATATAGTTAATGATCCCTCTTGTCTGGATTTCATGAGAGTGGAACTCAGATCTCAGCCTCTCCCTTCTTGTTAAAGGCTGTTATTAACTCCCCTGCCCAAAATATGTTTTCCTGTAACTAACAAGCCCTTCAGCAGCGCCAGCTCAGCACTTCGAGCTGGTTTCCTGCGTTTCACAGACATTATTATTATTCCCGATTTCTTATGTATTCCATGAATTTGGGGTTGCAATTCCAGCGCACCCCGACATTACTTCTGCCACCCGACAGCGGAGGGAAGGGTTAAAGCCCCAGCCAGCTCTGCTGGGTAGGAGAGGACAGGCAAACAAGTGCCCGCTTGTTCAGAGGGAGCGCCGGGGGGCTACTGGGTGCCAGCGTGTACCCCCAGAGAGCGGGGTGCGCACAGGCTGCACTGTGCACCGGCACAGCCTCGGGAGAACGCCCGGACCCCCCCTAAGCTCCCACCTCCCGTGCTGCGGGCTTACACACGGCAGCCCGTGGCGAGCTGTGACGGGCCCCAAGCCACAGCCCCCGCCCCCCGGGCACTGGCCAGCCCGGAGCCACCGCCGGCTGACAGAGCACAAAAGGGGGAAGGAACCAAACCCCAAGCCCGCCCGCGGTGGGCCGGGCTTCCCCGCGGGTTACTGACGGTCGCCCCGCGGCGCCGGTCCGCGTGTGCGCAACGCCCACAGCTCCTGACCCCGCCGGGGCCAATCCCGCCGCCACACCACACGTCACGCCACGTCACGCCAGGCTGTCCGTGACGCCACGCCCGGGTCGAGCCGCGAACCTCTGCGCTCGAACCCGTACTCGGATATATAGACACAGTCACAGGTATCGGCCATAAAATAGGGTGTTTATGTTTTGGAAAGAGGCTTAAAAATAATGCTGGTTTCATAGCTATACACGTTAGCAGTGTTACAGCCGTTTCTGAACGTATGCTGAAGCCTGGCATTACATGGAAACAATCAAGTCCTTCCTTACTTGGAATTCTCAACTAAAAAAGCAGCCTGTAAATAACGTGTTTTATCTCTTCTTCAACTGCATGGAAAGATACAGCCCTTTGCTACTATTTCATGACGAAGACCATAGTGACAACAGCTATCCGATGCCAGCCTGGCTTTCTACCAAACACATCTGCTTGTTTTAGTTTTTTTGTTTGTTTTTTTTTTTTTTTTTTGGGGGGGTGGGGGGCTTTTCAGTTCTCCTAAAATAGCTTTTTACAAAACACTGATATTCAGCACTGAGAAGAAATGCCTGTCCATTTCCTTCAGCCACATCATAAGCTGAGTAAGCAAGATGGTCATTTTGACATTCCTCCATCTACAGAGAGGTTTTACATTCTGTCAGACTGACATAGGTACATAAAATTAATGGTTTCTGAGGTAATCACCCAATTCTGGTCACACCTGGCATGTGATTTTTAGCATTCATAAACAGGAGACTTACACAGTCATAATACTGCACTTCTTCCTTGTCTTTCTGAGCTGACTAATTAAATAGATCCAAATACCATGAATTTAACTGCCATTTTATCACCTAAAATGTATTCCCCCTGACCTTGAATCCCGATTAAACTATGCTTAGATACATTGTTCCTTCGTGACCATTGGGAAGTGCATAAGTAGAAAACACCGATAATTGGTTTGCTAATTAAGAAAGCCTAAAGCTGTGGCCACAGTTTCTGGATGTTTTCCCCCCTTCAAAGAGGTGAGGGAGCATCAGGCTCCTATTCCCCTTCAGCCAAAGTTCTCCCTAAGATGACTTGGAGTTCAGGTGTCTCTTCATAGGGCAAAGATGCTGGGGGCAGGTTTCAACTAACTTTGGCAATTTTAAACTTACATATTGAATCCACTCTGGTTAAAATAAGCATCCTCTGGAGCTGAGAGACAGGGAGGCAGTTCCCGCAGTGACTCACAGCAGCAATCTGAGATACCTGTTTTAGAAAAGGGTGACTCATCTGCTGGTGGTGCAGCTGTAGCTTCTATATACGGACACCTGGATTAGTTGTTGGATACCTGTCTTTTAGATGACGAGTTTGGTGCAATGTCTTCCACACCTGGATGTTAATAAGCAAAGCCCTCAACTCTCCAGCAGCAAGCCCTGAAAGCCCAGGCTCTGAGTCCTCACAGTGAGAAACATGTCATCTGAGACAGCTTGGTGGCACTGGTCTGTGACTCAGCTTCCTTGTTTGGAGCTAAGGAGGTTTAAACTGCCCCAAGAATTACTGGAAGCTTGAAAATGGGAAATTTTAGATGAGTTTTAAAGATAAGACTAATTTTGTTTCTTTACACAGCAGGTGCTAAACTTCTGGAAATTGTTGCCATAGGATGTTGTGGTGGCAGACAGCATCAACAGGTTCATGAAGAGTTTAGAGACTCAGAGTAAACAAGGTCCACAACCAGATGTTAAAAGCAAAGATGTGCCCTCTAACACGCAAGCACAAAAGGTTTTGTGGACACACATCTGAGCAGAGCAGACCTCAAAGGAGCCCCCAGGCTCTCCCAAAATAGCTTCTTAGATTTCCACTGATGGAGAACATGACATGGGGCAGAATGGACCACTGGTATGAATGTCAGGGACTGTGGTTAGCCAGGTGCAGCAGGGATGAAGAATGGTTGCCAGTAGTCACCCTCCTCTAAATTCTGCTCTCATGTTGGCCCCTGGAGACACAGAGGGCTGGGACCACAGGCCCAGGATCACACCTAGCTTAGGAGGCAGCTATCCTATTCCTCCATGTCATTCCTTTCAGATCTTCCAGTTCACTTCCCCCAGGCTTTGTTTTTAATGCTCTAAGTTTCTGAGAAGTCCAGCCATCAAATTATCAAGATGTCTGATGGCACACAATAAATATTGCATCTTTGCGAATACAGCCCATAACTCAGTTTGCCACTCCTGACTAACGAGCCCATCCCAAACTCATAAATGAATGTGTTCTCTGGACTAATGACCACATAACATGCTGGGATTGATGTTGTGGAAGATATTGCAGACACAGGGGAGTTTTCAGGAAATATCAAGGCTCTTTAGAACCACTACTAACAATGCTCTAGCTCTGTTTTAATATCCGTGTGGGATTTATTTTCTGTGTTTATGAGATTTTTCTTTGTCTCCAGTCTATCCAATTCTAATTAAGCTGACTCATGTGCAGGCAGAGCATAGAGGGTTGTATTAAAAGAGCATTAAAATGGAAATTTTTGTTTCATAGAAATTATCTATATACCATATAGTATATATATACACACACACTAGCTTTTATTTGGATTCAGAAAAGTGAAAAACTGCAGGAAAACTTCTTTTTGGACTTATCTGAGGACAGACAAAAAGCTGTGGTCTTCAGCTGGATTGTCTGGTTGATTGTTCATGGGGCAATTCTCTCTTGCAGCCTCAGCAGTGTTTTCCTTCTTTTCTTTCTGGTTTGACTCCTTCCATCTTAATATACATAATCAGCAGCCTTGCACACAAATACAGCTATAAAGACTTTACCAAGCAAAAGCTAGAAGCCGTTAGTTTTTAAAATACCCAAACCAAAACATTTTAAAATGTATAAAACATTGTTGCTCCTCCAAGAAGGTATTTCTGGCTTTAGGCAGTATTTCAATTATGATGACCACATCTTCTTCTGGCAAGTGGGTCATGATGTAGTTTTCTACCTCTTGAAATGGGCCATCCTGGGGTCTGAGTCACTACTAACGCATTTGTTTGGTTCCCACTCAGCTGTTGACTTCTTACATGCTACTGGGCAGGTCTCCTAATCCTCCTGGAATTGTGCAGATGCTGCTTTCCTCCTTCCCAGATTTTCTGCTGCCCTCTATGGAGGAGAGACTTTATGTTACACTTTTAGCACAAGGAAGCCAGAGTGTGGTCAGGGATGTTATAACCCAAATGGCTGTGGTAGAAACTTTCTGTCTGTTCCGTCTGGTTTAGAGTTCAGCTGTTCCTGTTTCTGTGAAGTTCATAAGGCAGATCCTCGTGCCATCCTTCAGCCTTTGAGGGAAAACCAGAGCAGAATAGTATTCCATCCTTTGCTGCTGCAGAAACCCTTGCCAGAACCAAACTCTCATTCAATGAGAGACACTGAAGCACTTGAACTAAAGCACCCTCTCACAGGAGGTGCATGCACAGATTTAAAAAACTCTCAAAAATACAAATTAGTTCTAACTGCACATTTAAATAAGAAATGTTTTTGAATGATTGATGGGTTGAGGTACAGTTCTCCTAATACCTGGTTAATTTTATGCCCGCATCCTCATCTGGATATCTTGAGCTAACAGAAGAGCAGAGTCTGATAATAAATATTTCTGCCATGGGAGCTGGACTTGTTATTCCTTAGCAGAATGTTTACTCATCAGCTCCTCGTTCTGACTGAGCACACTTCCAGGATCACCACTTTCCTGACATGTCTTTATCTGTAACGAGTTCAGCTGCATTTTCCCTGCCCTGTGCCAGGTTACTTTCCTTCAGCCCCAGTATCGTGTTGTGCTGTGACAGATTTGTGTTCAGCTGGAGAAAACCTCTGCCTGCTGCCCAGCCCTGTACTGAGCTGGAATACAGGCAACACACAGGACTGTCTCTTTGCCCTGCAGTTACACCACCAAGGCACACTGGGCAGTACACACATATTGCCAGTGCACACAGAAGTTTCTAACCCTGATGTTTGCCTGGGGACAGCGTGTGGTGTTGGTGCCAATGGCCTCCCACCTTCTCTAGTCTCTAATTAGTAGGGCAGATAGCTTTACCTGCTTCATGGCATCAGCTCTAGCACAAAGGGTACTACCACACACATACCAATGTGCTTGCTGTTCACTGCCATGCTTAAATGTATGAGACTCCTCAAGGCATATCAAATTGTAAATATTTATAAGGTCAGGCTAGGATCAGGCATTGCATCTTTCATGCAAACCTCACTTCAGAGCACATTAGCCTATTAAATGCACTCCCTTCTCTTCTGTAAAAGACTGGTCAGGAGAAAAGAACCCATTCCTGCTCTGGGGGGACCAGTGCAACAGTAAACAAGAGCAATGCTTACTGAGAAAGTAAGGTATCTTAAAGGTAATCCACCCCCTTAATTTCCCACATCCTCAGTGAAAAATAATGAGACAATCTAGATTAGCTGGCATAGATAAAGTGCCTCCCAGTAGGAGATTTATAACTACTGAAAAAGTGCCTCCTTCCTCCTGTATTTGTAAATAGCTTTTCCATGGCTGAGGGTACAGGGTTAGGAATCTCTTCCTGCTGGAGGTGATGGGGACACAGCTACATGACTGTTCTTACTGCAAGATAGTGATGACCAGAGTACCATCTCAGAGCAGCAGGCAGCAGAGGCTGAGAAATGACCTGGTTGCTGAAGAACTGTTTGACTGAGCCAGCAGGGAAATGGGAGTGTGAGCTGATTCAAATTAAGGGCATGGCAGATAACAGATGGCAGAGTTGCCATGGCTGGCAGAGTGTCTATCACAGTGACATAAACACATATATAAAATAGAAGGCGCTTGGTGCTGCAAACTCCCAGCAAAGTCTGTGCAGAGCCTGGTCCATAAGGGCTGCATGAGCTTCCCATTTCCCAAATCAAAGCTCTCTAGTAAGCTGAGTAAGAAAGTTGGCTTTGTGAAACAGCCTGAAGCACTTCACTTAGCACAGTGACAGTGCTAAGCCCACAGTGACTCTTCCACAGACAGCGAGTCTTTAGTGACATGTCAGCATGGCCTTTTCACAGTTTCCTTCTAATTTATACCTTCTACCATATGAACCACAAACCACCACCTGTTTTAAATTTGTAATTCCAATGCTTTTGAAACCTAACAGAAAACACCAGCAATGTACAGATGTGTGATGTTTGCCAACCTACAACACCTGTCCACCTTACCTTCACTGACACTGGTAGCAGCTAGCAGCCATGCACAGCAGCACAACCCTCTCAGTTTCCCCCACCAAACCCCAAGTTAGTAATTTAGTGTGTTTTTCCATTCTGGGTCCTTCTAAAAAGCTGGCTCTTCCTTCTTGGTTACACTAGTCAGATGCCCCCTGTGCCTCCTGGTTCCCAGCAGCTGACCATGATGTGGGTCAGAGCACCAGGATGCTGGCACATCAGACCAATTGGGTCCTCTCTCCCTGCTGGCTGCTCCAGCAGCACCACGAGACAGCCCTCCTGGTAAGATGGGGAACAAGACCTGAGGGATCGTGCAGCACAGAAGGGTCCATGTAATGGTGAGCCAGAGCCCAGAGACCTCTATTACAGCATCGCTTTACCCAGCCCTTACCCCCAGCCACATTGCTCAGGGCAGGAACCTCCATGGAGGGGAAAAGGTAGGGCTGGAATTAGAAAGTTTCAGAGCACTCACCTCTTTCCTCCACTGTGAACACCGAAGATAATAAACACTCCTTTCTCCAGGCTCTGCCAGCTGGCATTAAATCCAGGCTTTGCAGATGCACACCAACAACCAGCCCAGATTTCGTGGGAGACTCTTGCTGTGCAGCCAGCAGTGGCATTTTCTCTTTCAGCAGCTGGAGACCAAGACTCACCTGGGATAAAACAGTGAAAGTCAAGAACACTGGTGAAGCTGCCAGACTAAGCAAGTGCTGCTCACAGAGGAGACAGCCTAATTGGGGACTGCTGAAGGAGTAAACTCTCTTATTAACCACATGTATAGGAAAGCCTCCAGCAAACCTATTCACAAGTAACCAGTGCACATGCCATATGGCTGAGATCTTGGAGAGCTCTCTCCTGGTTTGAAAGCTGGGGCCATCCTGCTCTGCTACCTTCCCATACAGGGCTGAGACATAACTTGGTAGGCAGGTGTCACAGTGTTACTGTGCTCCTCTTAACCTTTCTAGGGTCTGCAAGGAACATTGTTCCTCACCAGCAGTAAGTCTGGGCATTACAACACAGCTCGTAGAGGAGGTCATCACTCCATGTTTGAGACAGGTGGACCTCCAGAAAGAGCCTCTGCATTAAGTGTTAGAAGGAGTATCTTGAAGACAGAAATGCTGAGATAGGACAAAAGACCATGGATACTATTAAAAATCGAGAATCAGAACTGGTCTACCTGAACTTGTTATGTGTTTACATCTCTCTAAAGGAATCATAGAATTGGCTGGGTGGAAGGGATCTCTGAGATGATCAAGTCCAACCCTTGAAGTTGGGTCAAAGTTTGGGTCAAAAGGAGAGATGGGAAGATTGGCCATACATTTGGTCACAAGTCCAAGCACATGTTTTGAAATGGGAAGGGAATTACAACTCCAAGGATAGAGAGGGCTAGGGACCAGCAAAAGAGGGGGGACCCCAAACAGTCTACAAAACACAAATGAGAGCTGTGGCAGGGAACCTTTATTTCTGTCACAGGCAGGCTCTTAGACCAGTTGGAGTAGATAAATGTTGACCCAGTCCATGTACAGTTGATGGTGTTAGTGTGTATGTGTACTGATCCCACACAGCTTATTCCCAATGAATCTGAGCTCACCACATGCCACAATACCATGCACACAAGGTGTGCATACCTTCCACCACCCCAGTAAAGTGGTACATCCTGGTATCATCAAAGCTCCCTTTGTAGCTCTTGTGTTTAAGTTCTTTAGGTTTCTATAGATTCAGGTGGAGAAACAGTTACTAGAAAACACCACAGGCTGAATACAAGAAAGATGTACACTAAGAAGATACTATGTGAAAGTTCCTCAAGGACTGGCAATCTTTGGAGACAAGTAACTCTGATAAATTTGGAAGAACTGATAAACTTGTATTACCAGAGTCTAAAGCTGTACAAGGCTTCCTACACACATTAGCATCTACACCAGGTTGTATAACTTGGATCACACCCAGGAGGGCAGTGGCTGCCATATGCAGATGAAGAACACAGAGTTATGTATACAGCAGATGAAACAAAGTGCCCTCTGAAGGAGTTTCTAAAGACCTGTCTAAAAGCCAGCGGTGCGGCAGGGTGACCTTCTGCTTCTGAGTGCACACACTGGGGCTGGCCTCTGCACAGCTGCTTCAGCTTGCACACGGCTGTGAATGAAAGGTGTGTTATCTGAATAGTTACCTGCTATTACTAATAACACCTGGGTTCTCTTAGCAACAGCAGCTAATGAATAAAAGCTATTTTAAGAAACAGTAATCTGTGTTTTTCCTTAACACTATTTGATTAAGGAAAAAGGAATTTACACCACCTGTTTGGGAGAAACATGCTAAAAACAGTGGCACTCATACCTCTGCCTGGTGAGACCTGCAGACCCAGCTGTGGCAGGCAGTGTTAGCACAGGACAGCTGCTTTGACCAAAAAAGCCACTAGCCATGAAGAGGTTTGTTGAAATCCAAGTGAAATCCTTGCCACTTCTTACTAGAGTGACTTGGTGGCTGTGTGGAATATGTTCCTCCTCCTCCACAGAAAATTCAGTCAAATATAGCCCTGTAAAGGGACTTAACAGGGCCCATGTGCATGTTAGTGCATAGGCAAGATCTGTGCAAAGGGAGGAGGTCCCATGTAAGAGCCAGCTAACCACTGTCTGCTCCATCACGTTCTCTGCATGCTCCATTGCATGGCTGGGGACCATGAACCTGCAGACCCAACTCTGCCACTCTACAGACTTGAGCCTTTTGACTTTAGCCTTTTTCTAAAGTGTCTCCATAAGTGATGCCTCGTGGCTGCCACGGATATCCAGAGAAACTATGCATACTCAGCACTTCTCATGCAGAAAAACAAGAAGTGTTGAAAGTCACACTGCTGCCAAAGAAATGAGACACACAACATTTTATCTTGGTCACCCTCCCCCTCAATCTGCCTCCAGGTGACCTGAATTCCCATCTCTCGAAGGCTGTCAAGTCTCCACTTCCACTTAAGGAAGAGGCAGATTTCTCTGTGTATTAGAAGAACATGAGATTGTTTGAATATCTATTGCAACATAACTATCTTTATTGAGTCAGACCAATAGTCTTCTCTGACTAACCACAGCCAGCAGCAGATGCTTAGAGACCTATAGAACAGTCAGTTTATATCTGGACCTTTACTTTTAATAACTACCAACAGTGTCATCCTCTGCAAAGCACTCTTGTGCAGGTGCTGAAAGGCTTGAGCCAGACCACAGCATCTTACAGCTCCTGCCCTACAGACAGTTTGTACCCCAAGAGGCAACCCCCCTGCACACAGACGCAGGCACAGAGCTGCCTTGCAAGAGGAAGCCCAAAGCATCCATGGCAACGCTGGGGATCAAATGCAGTCCCTTTACCCTGGGTTGTATTTTCAAAACCATCTTTCCAAAACATGATGTAAGTTTTTAAACTAAAGAAACAAAGGCTTTGACAGGTGAAACTTTCTTCCAGATTCCCTGGCAGTGTTCCAGCCTTGATGACTGAAATTTCACACGCTCACCTGACCTGTCCAAGAGCAGTGCTAACACTTGCCTAGCTGAAAGGCCATTCAAGAAAACCTTTCTGCTTGGTGAGCAGATTTCCTATTGTCTCCAGTAACTCCTTCTATCCCAGCACACTAATATTGGCAACATCATGATTTATTAAGATATGGAACAGAGGTTTTCCAGCATTATTTTTTTCCCCCATCACTGATGAGGTGCTGGCTTTGAGAGCCTTCTGGGTTCAGGCAGCTGGAGCTGGCACCCCTGGTGAGCTGTGGTCAGCAAACATTTGCAGTCAGCAGCTGACTTCCCACTGCTCAGGCAGGTAACAGAGCTTTTTGCTTTTGTGTCCATAACCTTGGTCTGAGAGCAAAAGGGGGTCCCTCAGCTTGTGGGACCTCCTGAGTCCACACATTGCTTACAGCCACTGGAACTGTTTAAAGCTCAGGTAAAAGAAGGCAAATTGGGTGTGATACAAAAACAGAGGAAAACTGAGCTGGCTCAGCTCTGCTTTAATGATATTAGTCATGATTTTTTTATTCAAAGTTCTCAAAACTTGCTTTCCTTTCTTCCCCTCTTATCTCTTTCATCTGTGCGTAACACAGATGATGTCAGTCCTGCTAAGATAGTCCTGAAAACTTAGCTTTGACTTCCACTTTTACCTCAGACTTCAAGGAAAGCCTGTAGTATGTCAGCAGTAGTAAACCTAAAGGGACTCCTTTCCAATCCTCTTTACCAGTGCCAAAACATTGCCAAATCCCCACACTTCAAGCAGAAGCCTTCCTACTTGAGAAAGCAACGTGTCTTTCCCTCTCCCTCCCACAGTGAATCAGTAAGCAGGTAAGATGATGGCATGGCTCCAGCGCCCTCTAAAGCTTCCAAACTGGTGCTGCCAGCAACCCAAGCAGATGCCACCTCTGTCTGGCAGAGTGACACTTAGAAAGCCATGAGGTATCAAGTGAGAGTTCTCCAAGGCTGTATCACCAGAATTGCCAGAGAGGAGCCAGCAAGATCCTTAAGATTAAATCCCATCACTGTAGGAGTTACATTAATTACAGTGCAGATGGAGTGAGTGAGGGAACCTGTATGAAGTAATTAAGCAATACATTTACTCAAGTTAAACCCCAGTGACATCCACTCCCTCCCCTCAGATAAGTGTCTCCAGTCAGGGCCTACATGCAACAAGGTGAGCATACCAGCTCCTCCACCAGTGGGGTAGAAATTCTCCTCTTTCCCTCTGTCAGTCTCACGAGGTTAATAATGTTTGGGTTTTTTATAACTTTTTTTTAATTTTTATTTTTTTTCCCGCCTAATACATGAAACATGAACTGGACTGGTGCTTAAGAAGTTTGGGTGCTCTCTGTCACTGACTGGCTGAGCAACCTCGCCTATGTTCTCTTGTTCCTTCACTACAAGAAGGACTAATCACCACCCCACTGAGCCTTATGCAACATACTTCTGTGATAGTGCTGCACCCATTAAAGGAGTAATTTGACATGTCCTGGACAGCCAGAGGCATATCAGTCGGTTTTGTAACACCCTAAGGTTTATTTGATTCTGCATTCTTGCCTAAGATCTTTTTGCAGATGGATGGAAAAAAAGTCAACTTCAGATCAAAATTCTTTTAAAAATTTGACATCATCGAGTAACACAGAGGCTTGTAACTGTTTCATTTGCTTAGTGATGAAACAGCAGCGGACAGAGCCACTGGGAGCCTTGCAGCTTGATTATCTGCTTTCCAGATATCAGAGGAGATATGACAGCTGTTCAGATCTAGTAAGATTCCCAATTCACACCGTCTGAAGATCAAACATCTGTAATTTTCCCTCAGGCAGGACATCCTGCCAACCACTGCAATGACGTGGTCATGCTAATGAAAGTGCCATATTTTCTGTTTGTCTGCAAGCACCAGAGAGTTGCTGAATCTTTGGCTGACCACAGAAACCTGAGAACAGTAAACTTCACGGGTGATAGGACTGATGCCAGGCAACGAGGAAATGGGCTGATTGATGCACACCCCCTGCTCTCTGACATGGGTGGAGCAAGGGGTTACTTAAGTGAAATGACCCGATCAAGACACTGCCAGCACGCAAACACCCGCTAAGGTACCACACAGCCAAGACAGCAGCTCAGGACAGACCTCATCAAAGGGTGGCCTCAGCCTCTATTTCCTCAGATGACACCTCCTGACCTCTGCCCCTCCACCCCCCTGTCTGTGACATCATCAGATGGGAAATATCCCTGGCTTGGCCAAAGAGACCCCCCAGCAGCCCTGCAGATTTGACTATTAGCTTGTCCAGAGACCTGAGAAATAAAGCTCTCCTATGAACAAACACACAATAGCAGCTATGTCCCCAGGATTAATTCATAAGCTTCTGATAATGATAATTCTGATAATTCATAAGCCTAATGATATGCCAGCAACAAATAGAGAAACGGCTATACAGGAGGTCAGGCTGCCACATCATCATCATCATCATCATCATCATCATCATCATCATCATCATCATCATCGAGACTTTCACAAGCCTTCACTACATGTCAGACTAGGGACAAAGGGACTCCTTTCCTCAAGGGTGGGGACTAAACTGCCAGAAACAGTTTCAGGATTGCCTCAGGTTCCCAGCCTAACAACTTCTCTTTCACGATACCTCAGCACTCCTAATCCCAGAAAAGAGACTGAAACAAGGGAGGATTGCAAAAGGTAACTCCCTACTCAATGAAGTCCACTTTCTGTACAGAGATCAGACCATGTATTGCTTTGCTCCCCTTCCCCTGTACCATACCAGCTCTAATAGGTAATTTCCAAAGATATCTTCAGCTCCTTTTCACTAGCAGCTGCTTGCCAGCCTTAAACCACAACCTAAACCACATGCAGGATTTATGCAGCCTAATCTCTAACCCTGCACTGGAGTTCTGCTGCAGCCCATCTTTTCCCTAGCAGAGAGTTTCAGCTACAAACTCTCATCTCCCAAGTAACCTTCTAGAAGCTCCCGTCTCAGCAGGCTCCTCTTACAGCAAAGCCCCCCTGGTCAGCTGCCCTCTGTTCCCCACTGATCCCCCCAGATGGAAGGGGGGGGGGGCACAGCTGAGACTCAGCTTGGCTCTCTGTAAAGGGTTGCTCTGCCTTTCCTCAGCTGAGAAGTTACAAGTTTGTGGCAATTTCAGTAAAAGTTCTCCAAAATGTGAAGGCTGAGTTCTTAACTATGCTTGTAAGAAAGAGTGAGCCTAAGAGAATGATCCACCATTTTAGCCTTGCAAAGAGGACATGCAGTCCAACGTGATTTTAGAAACACTACCAAAGGCACTGTGAAGCACCCACTTTTCAGAGGGCAGGGGCTCTATTTTTTTATGGAAAGCAGCATCAAACGGGTTCATGACTAGTTTGGGTTTTGTTTTTTGGTTTTTTTTTGTGGTTTTTGTTTGTTTTGGGTTTTTTGTTTTGTTTTTTTGTTTTGTTTTGTTTGTTGGTTGGATGTTTTTTTGTTGGGTTTCTTTTTCCCTGTTTTTTTTTTTCTTAGATGTTTCTGAGTTCTGCTCTTGGAAGCTCACTAGTACTCACTAGTTCCTCAGGAATTCTGGCTTCCGTCCTCTCAAGATAACCCTGCAAAGGGGGAGGGAGAACAGCTCCAAATTACCATCTAGCTGGTGCTTAGAAATAACATATTTGTGGCCAGCTTCTCCCTGTTTTTACAGGGCTCATATTTTGAATGTGTGTGCTTTGACTCCGTTCATATGCAGCCCAGCCATGTCTGCTGGTGGGCCAAACCAGCAGTCACTTGGCTCTCCACGAGAGCTATCACATGTAGAACACACTGTGGCTGAGGTCATGAGAGGATGTGGCAGTGGGCACTGCTCCCATTGGTTGGGACACTGAGGGCAGAAGTCTCAATGGATTGCATGATTTTGTTTGTGGTCCTAAAACCTTCCCTGTAACCCGTAGGGTGCTTGCTCCTTTGGTGCATGGGTCAGATGGGGAAAGCAGTAGAATTCTCATCACTGATGCAGTGGCTTTGGGAGAGAAGAGGGAGATAGCCCCAGTTTGGTGGAAACACTGTCAGAGTCCTGAAATCCAGATCCTTCCTCTGAGGGGAGGCTTCGCAATTGGAGACAACTTAGCAAACAATATGGCATTTGATTAGTCAGTTGTTTTCTGGGCCCCTATGGCCAGAAATTATTGCAACTGCTCTGCCTTTGGCTAGACATTTGATGGAGTGCCACATTATGTGTTTATTAAGGGAGTGAAGAAATCCTAACTGAATAAAAATAGCATGGCTTGGATGGAACAGAGGTTCACTGTTGCTTCAGGATGCCTTGTGTGGCCAGAAGGATCCTGCACATCGTGGATGTGTGCCTGCTGAGATGAGGCTGAGGAGATACAGAAGATACAAGACTGGCCTGAGTAAGCACAGTAAAACACCACAAATCTTTTGGATGACTGACTGATGTCTTGATCAGGAGAGGCAGGGAGCCAATGCAATGAGCTCTCTCTGGCAGGGGAGATCTGCCCAGATCTGCACCTCACAACCCAGCAAAGCTAGAAGGCACAGGATGGGAGTGGAAATGCACCTCCTACCCCCAGCTGGGTATAGAAAAGGGACTAGAAGGTTCAGTCTCTTCAAACATTTGCTTTTTGCTCCCAATTCAGCTAGGCCAAGGGTATTACTTTGTAATGAAGGCACCACTTCATTCTGTGATGCCAGTGTGCCACTAGCCCTGCTGTGGAAACAGCTGCTCTCTGCAGAGAACCACCACAACTGCTACAAAATCACCCTTTGGGATCCAAGGCCTCTTTTTTCCCCCCAAAAAAGAGAGCTTCTAGCCACACTGGAGATGCTGTACCCATCATGCCTGAGGTGCCGTGCTCCCACTTGGAGGGCGTCCACCTCCACTGACAGCACAGATGTTACACCTTCAGTCACTGCAAACACAGAGAGTCCTTTCATAAACACGCCCTTTCCTCTGTCACTTCTTATCACACAAGTGATAAGATCTGGAGTTCATATGGCTAAAGGATTGTTCAGGCAAATTAATTCATATAAAGACTTTGATGCTTCTATTAAGACAAGGAGAAGGCTGCCATCAAGATCAAGGCCTCCACTGTGGTGGGTGGTGTACAAATCCACACTGGGAAAGACCCACTGTCTCTGAAAGTTTACAGTATAACTAGACACTTGAATGAGGAGGGAGACTGAGGCATGTGAAAAAGGAATAAATTATCCATGGTCAAGGGCCGAGCAGGAATTAGAAGCTCCTGTGTTCTGAGTGGGATCTGCTATCTCCTGTTAGCATCACCACCTACCAATGACTTATACAGCCTGTAAACACTCATAACAAAAAGCCTCCCAGAAACAAGCCACACTTAATTCATGAGGACATTTTGTTCTTTCTCTGGTTACAAACCATGGGCAGCTAAGGGCTGTTGCAGCAGCTGTACACAAGGACACAGCAACAGCAGGCAGATCGTGGTTGTAAGAATGACTCCTGTCATCTCAGTTATCTATCAGAACACCCCATGGTGCTAATAAAAAAAGCCCTTCACAAAATGCACAATGTGCATTATCAGCTGCAGTAAGAGCTGAGGCAGCATTGTCATCCCTGAGTTGGAGAGGGAACTGCATGGGAAATGCATCCTAAGCTGGTGCCTTCAGTGCCACTGCAAGTTACATATTCTTTTTTGCTCACTGATGGCATGAGGTCTGAATCATGTTGCCAGGCTCCTGAAAACCGAGGAAGGGTGTGATCCTGCCTCCAAACAGGCACTGTGATGAAATCCGACAGCAGAAAGTCTGGGGGTTGGCACGTGGTTCACCGTGGCAACAGGTAAGGACAGAACTATCTGAAGTGCATCACTCCAGAAAATACCAGCCAGCTATGAATTAACATGAATGCTAGTTTCTTCTAATGTGGTGGGCAGTTGTTTTTCTTACCACCTTCACTCTTGATGTGGCAATGGATTTACCATCTCGCTGCCTAGGCCTGGGCAAGTCATCTTGTGCCATGTTTCAGTTACCAGCCTCCAGTCAATGGCTTACACTTTACATGTGTACTGAAAAGCTGCAGAAGATGGTGTCCTGGGATGCTGCAGTGATGGAGATAAGAGAAGGATGAGCTCATAAAAGCAATAAGCCTCATACAAAGCAAACTTGACTACTGTCAGTTGTGGCAGAGGAACATAACCATCCACCGTAAAGTTTGCAGTCATGGACTGACTCCCTCTCAGCAGCACCTGCCCTGCACAAAGCTTTCTTTCCTAGCTGTGCTTCAACAGTGACCAGGAAAAGGGATATTATTTCTACCCAAACTTCTCTTTCCTTCACTCTCTGGGTCTCTGTTTTGTAGGGCTCAGTGGAAAATCTTGATCAGGCTGCAGGCCATGTTCTTAGTCTGTAACCAAAATACCTGATCCTTTTAGACAGGAAAAGAAACACATCCTTCAGAGTGTTATGCTTCAATAAAGTACCTCTTTGTGGTGGCCCTCATCAAGTGGTGAAACCTCATCCAGGCTGACAGTATGACAGCCAAGGAGCTTGTCCTCAATAGGCCAACAAGAGAGCCACTTTTTAATGTATGCAGCAGTCTGTTTCCTGGGACATTTAAAAAGAGGTCAGCGTTGTCCAACAACAGTGTGTCCACATTTTTCCAACAACTATCCTCCTACTTAAGATTTTGACAGGAAGCTGTATTCTGGCTCTGTCAGCAATGACATTTGCAAAGGATTGGTGATAGATTTGTGGTGCCAGTTTATCCGGACCAGCTTGGAGCTTTTTCTTCATCTTGGCTGTCTGATTCAGTCTCTAAGCTCCTCCTCATCACCATTTATTGGGACTGACAGAATGTTTTTGGCAGTAAGTGCAGATGAAACTGGGGAGTGCTGGAGCCAGATCCTGAGCTCTGGGTTTTTTTTGGAAACTATTGCATTTTCATTACCTCTCATTAGGGGCCACAGCACCCCACTGAGTGGTAGGATGCTCACCACTGAAATGCAGCTACTCCCAAGGTGAAGAGTAGCAACAAGTAACAAAATGAACTTCTCCTGGCCAAGGAGAGAACAAAAGATGTGGCATTTTAACCTAGGAACACTGAATAAGTGAAATTTCTCAGGCAAACAGCCATGACCCAAAGTTTTGGACAACACCAAGAGGTCCTATGTGTCTCCTCCTGTGATTTATAGCAAGCCTTTTGACACTCGGTGTTCACTGGAAAGCCCAATTGCCCACAGCCCAATTCTCTCAGCTTGCCTTTTGTGCAAGAGAGCAATCTGTTCCCAGCCCTGACGATTCCAGAAGAAACAAGCCCTAAGAGTACCTTAAAGGCTTGAACACAAATAGCTCCCACTGTGTATTATTTTCAAACCAGTCTCATGATTTTGCAGGCCTGACTCATTACATGTAAATGCTGAGGGTTAGTCATGTTAGTCGTCCATAGGCAAAGAGGAAGGACCTCAATGGACTTAGGCCAGTGCAGTTTTTACCACTGTTTTGGGGGAAAGAGCTGAGCCAGATTTGCAGATCCCCAACTTTGGGATTTGTCCTGGGACCTGTTAGGGGTCACAGAAGTGAAAAAGCTTCCTCTGTGCATGCTGCTGATGGCTTTACACCCATCTGCTGCTGAGGGTCAATGAGCACCTGAGCCTTCCCAAGTTAAGGCCAGGTGTTGGGAGAAGACTCTCTGGCTGTCAGGCTGTCTGGACCACCGTGCTGAAGAGGAGGGGAAGAGGAAAACAGACTTTTTTTTTTTTTTTTTTTTTTTTTAAGCTCAGATCCCTCGCAGAGCCTGTTGTCTGCGCTGGACATGGCAATGCCCAGCCCGGGAGAATGCCCCTGTGTCCCTGTCATCCAAGGATGCTCTTGAGCAGCACGGCAGAGCCCCAGCCGGGCCGGGAGCACCATCTGCCGGCTGCGGACCTGCAAGCTGGCTCACCAGAGCGACAAACCGCGGGGCAATTCCCAGCGACGGACGCTGCCACACGGTCACTAGACTGCGTAGCAAATCAGAGATAAAAAAGATCACAGGACTGTATAAACTACTCAGCTAAACCTCCTCCTGCCTGCAACCCCCCCGTGTGTCTGCGCCGGAGCAGAGATGTTGGTTGTTGAAGGATACTCAGCTGTCAGTCTGCTGGAGCCCCTTGCAGCTCCTGCAGAGCACGTGGATGGTTTCAGATAAAAAAAGATCAAAGCATGTCACTGTGCAGTTTCCAGTTTCTTAATAAACAGGCTTGATTTTGTTCAGTTTGAAATGAGGTGTTGTTTCCAATTATTCCTGACAATAATAACAACATGGGTGGGACCACGGGGAGCCTGAAAGGGAAACAAACCACAGGTCTCTGCTGCCACAGTGGACCCATGTAAGCAGCTCACCTGCAGGTTTTTTTTTATTCCTCAGGGCTGCTGAAGATTCAAGCTTAGCAATCTACATCACACTGTTGAGCCATCTTCCTGCTTTACCCACCTCATCCTCAGGTCCACTGAGCACCACACACCTCTCAAACCCATACTCCTTTGCCCTCCACCTACTGATCCAGGATTTTTCTTTTTTTTTTTTTTTTTCCATGCCCCAAATCGTCTTGTGAAGAGACCAAGCATGTTTCACCCTTGAGAGACAGAACCCCCGTGGGTGCTGAAGAGAGGCTCCTTTTACAGAGCCATCTGCAGCAATGCCTGTGACACTTATTCCTGTGCCCCCAAGCTTGCCTGTGGTGGCCCAAGCCAGGCTCTCTGGAGGATGGTGGCCATCTCCAAGATGAGCAGTATCATGTGGCTTCGGCTCCTGGTCCCCAGAGGGCTGTCCTGGGCAGTGCTGTAGCTGCTGCTCCAGTCAGGAGCCTGGCTTTCCTTCAAGGTGCTTGGGGACAGGAGTGGGGTGTGGCTGGCAGGTGGCCAGGGTATGTTGCTTAGACCTGGGAGCTCACTGTGGTCCCTCCCACCTCCTGGCAGCTGGCTGGGAACACACATCAACTTCTTCAGTTCTGTTCATCCTAATTATACCTTCATGAAGTGCTATACATCATTTCTCTACCACCTTCACAATCCTTTTACTCCAAGCTGGTCCTGCTTGCCCTTTAGTGGCACACCACTTCCTCACTTTCCTCTGATTTTCATCCCCAGATGCCCTATGCCTCTCAGCACTTTTGTCCCTTTCCCTCTCACTGCCCTCACCTACCAGGGATGCCCTGAGCTGTCCCTGCATGAACTGGAAGGAGAACCTGCAGGTGTGAGGATACACTCAGTACCAGGAAAGCAGAAGCTGGCCTCATGGGAGGTTGCTGAGCCTGCGTCACCCATGCAGCGCCAGGAACATAAAGGTTACAAAGTCAAACTTACAGGCAGGAGGTCACGCAGCCATTTGCGTGTCCTGGTGTGTCAACACTGTCTTTAATGGCACAACTGCAGATACAGATATACAAAAATACCCCAACAAAACAAGACAAAAGACACGCTTCTGGGCACAACAGCACCTTCCCTGCCTTTTTAGGGCTGAAATTCTCAAAAAACATGTTTGCTTCTTCCATTGTTTATCAATCTAATAAAAGCTATTCAATTTCTCCAGCCTTTGTCTAGCTTTTTTTCTGGAATCTCTTGACCATAAGAGCATAATAGCACAGGTTCAGTACAGGACTGAAAGCCACACTCACACTTTCTTGGGGTGCTAGGGTGTATTTTGACAGGAATGGAAGCTGTATTTTGCTGATGCAAAAGACAAAGCTGCAGTCAAGTCAGCTGATACCTGCTTACAGCCAGACTTTTCCAGCTTTTTCAGAACTGAAGTCTGTGTGCCCTCTAGGCAACATTAATTTACTTTTATTTTGATCTTGTACCTTTGGCATATCTTTTAAAAGAAGTCTGTGAGCCAGACCTGAAGTTTTTACACCCACTTCCCAACAGTAGCATTGGTAACAGGGTGGAAAGGCAGCAAGAGCATTAGAGTTTATTTTTCACTCTGTGATTACTTGTACAAGCTCTTGTACAAATAAGATCTCAAGATCTGGAGTGACAGTTTAGATTTTTCTCTGTAATCTGGAAATAAAACCTAGACATCTTATGTCAATGTTTTGGTTTGTTTTTTAACAAACTGGAAAAAATTACCACAGATAGTGGTGGGCTCTCTATCTCCTGTTGTCCTCAAACTCTGTCTCTGCCATTCTGGGAGATGTGCAAATAGTTGCACAAACATGACAGCACTCAGTGCAAAGGTCAGCAGAGATCTGTATTGGCCAATGGGTCAGATGGGCTATCCTTACAGCCATAACATGGACTTTAGTGCTTTCTGGGCCCATTTTAGAAATTTTCTAGAGCTTTTATTAGTAATAATAACAAAATTTGAGGAACATTATGAAACAGTTTTGTATCCCATTTCTTTAGAGAGTACCTTATAGAGTCTATTAAATAGACTTTGAGAGCTGTACTTAAGTGCTTTGAAACATGTTTGGGACACTTTGTTTCAGGCTTTGCCTCCAGCCTTTTTGGCTTGAAAAGTATGCTTGTTTCCAGGAAAGTGACTTCTGCATTAAACTGAAATTTGAAGTTGACTGGGGAGGCTGCTGGCTCTGAAGCACCCTGGTGCTGCTGGTGCTTCTGTGAGCTTGGAGGAAGGCTTGTCTGCCTCTTGAATCAGCTAATAAAAAAAGAAATTCCTCCTCTTTAATTTGGGACCACCTACAATTATTTTTTCCTCATTTTTGCAATCTCCTTACTTAATTTTTCTTGGAGTAAACAATAATAGCTCACCCCAGCAAACTCAGTGATGTCCTTCCTTTCCAGTTGGTCCAGACATGCCTGAAGTGGTGTGTGATTTCAAAATGGACCTAAGGAATGAGAAAATTCTGGTTCAAGAAAAAAGACATTTGGAGACTTACAAGAAACAACTGGAAATTATTTTTCTTCCTGCCACTGGAAATAAACTCCCAGAGCAGGGTGGCAGCATCCCACTGGTGCTGTGCTGGGGGGGGCTGACCCCCACCAAGGTGGGCAGCCCCTCAGCTCCCCTGAGCAGCACCAGCTGCTTCCTACACTGGGTCCAGGACAGCTTCCTTCTGGCAGGGCACAGGCACCTCCATTACTTGATTTAGGCCATCAAACCCATTAAACTGTGCTGAAATTCACAGTATTGACACTCTAGTTCAATATAATTAGAATTTTTAAAGTAGAATTTTTAAAGGGGGGGACTTTTCCCTTACCTTTCAGTTTCTGAGGTTTGATCTAGGTAAATTCTCAAGGAAGGAGCTGAAAGGAGCCCTTCCTGTTGCCTTTCGGGGGGGAGGGAGGGAGAAGGAGAGACAGTGCTGTGCCAGTGGAGATTGAACCTAGTGATTATTTTAAGGGATTTGCCATCTCTTTCTTTATCCCTCTCTCTCTCTCTTTC
Source organism: Calypte anna (assembly GCF_003957555.1). Classification (NCBI taxonomy): domain Eukaryota; kingdom Metazoa; phylum Chordata; class Aves; order Apodiformes; family Trochilidae; genus Calypte; species Calypte anna. The sequence continues at coordinate 64,105 of NC_044252.1, forward strand.
TTTTTTTCTTTTCCCCTTTTCCCTCCCTCTTATCCTTTTCGTGGTGCATTTGTCTTCAAGGAACCTGGGGTGTTCTTTTCATCAGTTCAATCTCTCTCTGGCACTTGAGTTCTGATTGGCTGAAGGACTTAGGAAAAAAAAATCTTTAATTAAGTAGATAATCTCTTCTTAGGAAGTTCTGCAGCTCCATTTCACCAACCCTCTTTAGCTCTTACTTTAGGATTGGTTACCCTTCACAGAAGTTGGGATTCAGGGGGCATATGCCTCTTCATCACACCAGGATCGCCGGGTGGAAAATAACTAACTCCATCCCTTCCCTAATTTTGCTGTGATTATTTTTTTGTTTGTTTTTTTATTTTTATTTTTTCTCTGGTGGTGGTAGTACCCAAGGGTTTTGTTTGTTTGATTGGGTTTTTTTAGGATCTCCTGTCTCCCTCTTTATCTGGATTTTATATTTCACATGGACCCTTATCTGGGCATCTTCTTCCTCACTCCCTTCTTCCAATCCTGCTGTGCCTGGTGAGTATCAAGAGCACCTCAGTCTGTGTCACAGGCAGGTGGACTTCCTGGACCTTTTCGCCTTCCTAAATATCCCCTCTTAGCTCAGTTCTGGTCTTTAATGCAGCCAGATATTTAGTGACTGCACTCATTGACAGAGAGGTTAGCTCTAAGAAAGTTTCCTTTTCCCCCTGCACCTCCCAACAGTAACTATATGAGCCAAATCCTGAGTTGGGGGAAATTAGAACAGGGGAAAGATGCAGAGGATCTAGCCCCCTCACTTCCAACTGGGAAGTGAACCTAGTGGGAGAGCCAGGAATTTCTGGTTTTCCAAAGGCTCACAGCTTGTCTCTTGTCTTAATCAAATGGAGTGGGGCTCCTCCCGTGCTCCCCGAAGAGGACAGTCCCTGATTAAGAGCTCAGAGCCAGCAGGGGTGAGATAGATCCATGGGATCTACCACCGGATGAGCAGCCCGAGATACAGGCTCCTTGGCAGGCACAGGCTCAGAATTGCAGGTCTGAAATTCACTTCCTAGGATTTCCTGGGGAGAAGCATTTGGTGCTAAGGTTTGGTTCCCAGCCACCTGGGTTGCATCACAGCAGTCCCCCCAGGCACAAGCCTGAAGCCACCTCCTGTGGGCCTCTGGCCCCTCCTAAGGGTGGCTTTACACTTCTTTTCAGAAATGTTTTATAAGGATGAACAAAAAGAGATTGCAGCAAAATTTGTGTCACTCCTTGAGGAATTTATCTATACCATGTCCAAATGGAAATGGACTCGAATGACCTGGTTCTGTAGGGGGTTTTTTTCCTATGTGATTTTTACTGAGTACCCAAACTTTATTCTCCATTTCTGTCACACCCTGGGGAATTGCTCAGTGGATTTTAGACTTATCTCTGACTGTAAGAAGAGGCTTTTCCTGTTCAACTACTAAAATCCCTACCCCACTGCAGATCTCTTGGGTTGTTACTATGGATGGAGAAACCAAAATTACAGAAGAGAAACTCAAGAGTAAATGGGACCTCATTCCTTTTTAGCTATGAGTGGAATTTCTGTTCTTTCAGAGATTTTCTACTCCATTAAAAAAAAGTGAAATAATTTGTATATGTCTAAATATTATACCATAGCAAAGTGAAGATAAATCTCTCTTTCCAGATCAAGGGGAATATGTATGTTATAGAGAAGATGAGCAAGAAATGCTTATTTTTTTTATATTTCTGCTTTTTAAAATTTATCTTGCTTTTCCGAGGCTTAGAATATTTTTTTTTAAAAATCAACATGTGAAAGAAATAGTTGAAGGGGGAGAAATTCCAGAGCACAAAGTTAAATACAGAAATCCCAGGCCTTTTCAGTGTAAATTAGGTGTCAATGTAAGCACGTTTAGACTACATTAAAAGGTTTTTTTAAATCAACATGTTAAAGAAACACTTGAAAAGGGAGAAATATCAGAACACAAAGTAAAGTTCAGTATGGAAATCGCAGGCCTTTCCAATGCAAATTAAGTGTCTAAATTCTCTATCTGCCTTCCAGAAGTTTTTATCTAAAAGTTTATAGATCAAGATTGCCCTGCTCCACTCTGCATGTCGCTCATAGCTAATAATTTCGTAAGAGAAAGGAAAATTGCAGACTTCATTAAAAGAGATCATATTACAGACCCTGTCTCTTTACTCTGGAGGAGAAAATAAGCAAGGTTTGTGGGAATCACATAGTAATCCTGCTTGCACTTTTTGCAGGTTATCTTTATCTGATCCAACAGCTTAAAATGATACTAAATTGTTTTTCCCTGTGATTGATAATAATGAGAATTGGGACCAAGGGAGTGGGGGAAATAAAGATCAACAATATAGTTTTTGTAAATATACATGGCCACTTCCCTTGAGCATGTATTAGATTCTGTCGGCCAGGTCAATGTGTTTCTAGATGAGCTAAAATGTCAGGATTGTATCTAGGAACTAAAACGAAATAAATATTAAAAAAATAGTGAAAGAAAAAAAAAAAAAAAGGCAGAAAAAAGCAGTGCTCCAAACATTAATGCGTTGTCTCCTATCCTGATCCTGTGGGAATAATGTAACAATATCTAATACAGCAGTTTGTTTCTTAATGTTTTTTTCTACACTTCAGCTGTGGGACTGCCTTAGTTTCAATTTCACCAGTGTTCTAGTAACTTGGGGTAGTTGGTATTTGAGGATGGAACTTTGATGCAATGTGAAATTGTATCAGTTTTCTATATTTACAATAATGAGAGTAAATACAGCTTTATAATTTACAGCCAGGAGCATGAGGGGGTGATAAGGTATCAAATCCTTTCAGGATATTTGATAAGGCTCTTGGAGCACATTAAGCTGAGGAGCAGGGTGCTGCTACTGGTTAAAGTTGTAACTGAACAGAAATTATCTGATGCTTAATAGCATTTGATATGTGTAAAATATAATGGGAGAGCTGCTTGGCAGGGTAATCTGCTTTTGGATTCAATAAAACTATGATCGAGGAGAACTGCTGTAGATACTCATTTGCTTTGAGATATTTTCCTAGTGTAGGATACAACTAAAACTACTTGTCCCAGATTTACTTTACTTCTTACCTGGATGTGTGGAGTTGCAGCAAGGTAAGCAGCGTGCTCTGCCCAGGGCTCTGCATGGGCTGGAGAACTCCTCTCTACCTGCTGAGGTCTGTCTGTCCTGGAGTCTGAAGGTAGAGGGGAAAGGGGTTTAGATTGCTGGAAACCTTGTAAGCTTTTTTCTGAGAGGATAAATAATTTCAAGTGCTTCACGTGTGATTTCAAGAAGTTTTAAATGCATGTGGTGGCACAAAAGTTACAGGCATTGGGTTGGTTCACACCCATTGTGGATGCAGCTAGCTAGTAAGTTTAGGATCACATTCTGCTTTCCTTTACAGTGGTGTGGAAAATGAGTACAAATAAATAAATCATACTACAAAGATGAAAACAGATTAATTTTCATAGCAATTTGTTATTTTCAGCACAGAATGACTCAACTGGCATTGCCAGTATTTCTCTACATCCATGAAGTGACTTAATTACTCTCTGCCTCTGCTGGAGACTATATCCATATAGTGATGCATTTTTCTTACCTAGATCACAAAAGCAAACAAAGACAAAGCACACAGGCTTTGTATCCATTATCTTCCCTTCTCTCTTAGCATAAATAAGAAAAATTTCAGCTAGCCTCCAGCTGTATGACAGTCCTGTCTCCCCTCCTCCTACATTCACTTGCAGCTACAAGAATTAAGTGTGGGGGGTCAAGTGTACCCGTCTAAATTAATCCCTTGCTTATCTAAGTCCTACAAACCCACCCAGCAGCATGCTTGCCTGGTATTCAGAGAGATCAAGGAAAATTCCTTCTGTCTCCCTGACTTAATAAAAATGTCTAGAATATCCTGCTGGGAAATTGCTACTGTAACATTTTCTCAGCTGCTGATGGTGAATTGGCATATCCTGAACTTGGCCTTTTTGCAAACCTCGAGGTTTATCCTGTGAGGAACAGACCCTCTGCTCAGTGCAGTGAAGCCAACTGACACCTGCTAACAGGCTGGTTTGCTGGAAACCCTGAACTTGTGGATTACTGTTCTCCTCCTAAAGCCACCCGTACAACTGCTCAGATGTTCCTAATCGAAGATGAGGCCAGAAAGCTTTTGAAGCAAATCCTTCTTGCACACAGTGAATGTGGCTTTTGCTGCTGAGGGGGGGAAGCATTGCAGATGGGATGTGTCTCGTGCTTCACCCATGAAAACAAGATAAGAGAGAACTTGTAATTCTCCACATCTTGCCTACACAGGGACATTTTACCAAAGTTTTCTCACAGCTGCTGCCGGGAGCTTAGATTCACACTGACACCATCCTGAGTGTGGTGCCCACAGAAAAGTGCTTAAGGGCAAGGCAGAGGACAGGAGGGAAACCAGATGGAAAAATGACTTGTTCATGCTGCTACCCAGTTGCATCAGGATGGGGACCCGTGGAGCTCACACAGACTGAAAAGCCCCAGGTTCATGGCCCTGTGTGATTCAGGTCACCCAATGCTCTAATCACTCGGCTACAGATGCCATCTCTCTGAGTCCCAGGAAATATTTAATTAGCTGTACAATACAGAAGCAGCTCCCAGAGGAAAATTCCAGTCCTGGAACAAAGGGAAGAGATCTCCAGCTCTCGAAGGGCCCTGGCACAGCCCTCTCCCTCCAGTTTTGACCCAGGGGAATCTTTCCCAGCACAAGATTCATCAATATGGACACACAAACCACTACCCCCACCAAAAAAAAAAAAAAAAAAAAAAATTAGACTTTGCAAAGTGAAACTTTGCAAACTAGTTCTCTCAAGGCTTTCTAAATTGTGGAAACAGCAAAGACCATTTTTTTTAGGTTTTGACCAAATTACATCCAGTTTGCCCTCGTGTCTGTGGCAGGGCTGCAGCATACCTAACTCTTTGTCCCCCAGTTTGGGATGGCAGTGCCTGCTTCTGCCTGTGCTCAAGCCTGCCCTGGGAAGCCCCAGGGAAATGCTGCCTTGAGTTATGCTGAGCAGCAGCTTGGTAAGGCAAAGGGAACAGGAAAGCCCTAAAAAAAATGAGGGATTGGTACAAATGCATGGAAGAAATCAAAAGGAGGGAGAGGTGAAGAGGTTGCAGCCTGGTACAGCCTGCTTGGGAAAGTTGGAGAAGGCACCATCCTGGCTGTACAACAAGGGGAAACAGGGAGAGAGCTGCAACCAGGAGGCAGGCAGGCTGAAGGGGGCAAGAGGAGAGCCCTGGGATGCCTGGCATTCTCCAGACCCCTCAAGCATCACCCCTCCCTCCTAACACTGTCTCTCTCTTCCAGGTCAGTGAATAATTTCCTGATGACGGGCCCCAAGGTAAGAGAAATTCCTTTGATCTCTGTCCCTGATTCTACTAAACCCAGGAAAGGAGGGGCTCCTCCTTCCCGCTCCTCTCCAAACAGCCTTGGCCACAGTTCCCCTTGTACCCCAGATTTCTAGCAAAAAGACAAAGAAGGGCAGAAATTACCTGCTACAAGCAACAAATCCTTGGTCTGTTTCAGCCCTGAACAAAGCTGGTCTGGTTTTAAACTGGGTGGGGTCAGGTTGTGATTACTCTATTAGCCAGAGCTGGGCATTTCACCTGTTACCTGTTGCTTCTTGATGATCACATTAGCATCAGAAACAGCAAACAGCTGGAAGGCCACTTCTTGTAGGCCCTGCAAAAATAAGATCCTCAAGAAGCACAACTGGAATTGCCAAGGCCTTGTTCAGTGTTTTTTGACCCCCCTCTTACTCCTTGTACCCTGTATTTAGAGGCACTTTTAAAAAAAATTTCCTAACCAGAACCAATTGTAAAATTCTCCTTTTTTGTTGTTGTTGTTGCTGACTATTCCCCACAAACACCTCAAGCTCATCTAGCTCTTGCTAAATCTAAATTTCAAAACATTATGGTGGAGTAACCTTGCTCCAGAGCACAGGCCATGCCCCTGGGCTGTGGTGGAGGAGGCTGCAGGCTGAGGCACCTGGAGGCCTGGGGCTCCCTGGTACCTGGGGAGATGGCTCAGATGGCTCCCCCCCTCTCATCCTGGAGAGGGAAAGGGTTCCTTCCTGACCCCCTGCTCTGCCCCTAGGCCTACCTCATCTACTCCAGCAGCGTGGCGGCCGGGGCGCAGAGCGGCATCGAGGAGTGCAAGTTCCAGTTTGCCTGGGACCGCTGGAACTGCCCTGAGAGGGCACTGCAGCTCTCCAGCCACGGCGGGCTGCGCAGCGGTAAGGAAAGCATTGGATACCACTACTGGGACCCCCTCGTCACAGGTTAGAGCCCAAGGGCCACTCATCCCTCCCAAGTGACTCCTTTTCTTACCTCATCCCCACCTGGGGTGGCCCTCTCCCAGGAACGCCCCAGGAAAGTCTTTCTAAGAGGCCACCTTCACCCACCAGCTGCCAGGCACGGCTGGGCTCCGGGATCCTGACACACATCAGGACAAGGCAGCCTCCCAACACCAGCATTGCCTGCAGAGCCACAGAGCCTCCCACCAACCCTCACACAACTGGCTTCATCTGGCCAAAAGGCAAGAGAAAAGTCTTCCCACAGCTTCCAGATGTCAAAGTCACCTTAGGCAGAAATCCAGTATCTATGCCCTGTGCCACAGGCTGTGGGGGCTGTGGGAATTGTCACAATGTCCCAGTCATTACTTGTTTGCAGGTGCCAGAAAATGTTTCAGTGCATACCTGGTCCTCTAGACACATGTGCTGCTGTGCCAAGCTCCTACCTGCCCTGTACTGGCAGGACCTGGGTATGGAGGAGAGCTTCAGGCCTGTGGTGGGACTGGCAGCTGCCAAGGGGTCAGGGCCCCACGCAGAGGTGGAGGGCCCAAGAGGGGAACATCGAGGAGGTATTTGCATCACAAAATAACACTCAGAGGCAGGGAGCAACCCTCAGAACCATTCCCATCAAGGTTATCTGCTCAGGTCAAGACCTCGCTGGTTTTAAATGAAAGCTAAAGGCTCAGTGAAGTCAGCTGGTGATCACCACACTGATCCTGGTGTGCCCTGACTCCCAGACAGTGTCCAGCAGAAGGTAAGGCTAGAGGGGGCTGTGGGGAATGAGCTCTTTGATCCTTGGGTAGGACCCCTTTCTCTCTGAGCTGTATTAGTGAGACACAGGGGACATTTGGCTCTGTGCTGTGACCCCCCTGATGAGCTCCCACAAAGACAGCCAAGTGCTAAAGTCATCCACACCCTTGGCAATAGTACCAGTCAGTCTGGATTGAATTTGGGAGCCTCTGTCTTCATGCAGTTCAGGCCAAAACTAAGCTAACGTGACAGGCAGGGCCCCCTCTCCGCCCCACAGACCCCTGTCCATTGCAGATCTCCTACCCAGTCTCCTGCCTCGCAGGAATAATTTCTAACACTGCTAGTGCCATGAAATCTTCAGCCCATGTGCTCTTCTATATTTCCCCTTGACAGCAAACCGAGAAACTGCTTTTGTCCATGCCATCAGCTCTGCAGGCGTCATGTACACACTGACCCGGAACTGCAGCCTGGGGGATTTTGACAACTGTGGCTGTGATGACTCCCGCAATGGACAGCTGGGTAAGGAGAGATGAGTGGCTGTCCCTCCCTTGTGTCCCAGGAGGCAGCAGAAAGCCCTTCTCCTCCCCTCTGCTGAGACCTGCAGAAACAGTTCCTCCTTCTGGCACACAGCCTTCACTCGGTCTCCATCACAGCAGTGTCCATGGCCACCAGGCACCTTTGGGTGGGGAACCCCAGGATGCACTGCTCCAGCTCCCCACTGAGCTTTCACAACATTGACCTTCCAGTCTTTTTTTTTGAGTGGAAAGAAGTCAAATTTCAAAATGCCAGAATATTTTAAAAGCCTTCCCCTGCCTAACCATACTGGGCAGTTGGTATGTGTCAGTTTATAACACACACTTCTAGAGTGCCCAGCATTTAGCAATTTCCTTTATTAGCTAATAGTTTTAAAAACTGCCACTGTTTCTTAGGTGTCTGAAGTGTGGGATAGCACACCTGTAGCAGAGCAAGACTTTTGGACGATGACATGCCAGGTTTTTTCTTCTCTGGAAAACTGAATTAGTCATGCTACTTCTTTTCCCCAAAACATATCTGTTTGTCATGAAAATTTTCCACTGTAAACTTAAAACCTTGGAAGGCAAAGGAAACTTTCAGGCTTGTCCAAAACAGTGTAATTAAATTCTAAACACTATTGTGCTGGATCCAAGTTGGTGAAAGGCTTCCCCTTGCCCTTTGGTCCCAGCTCTTGATTTGGACTTCATCATCTGCTGCAAGTACCCACTTCCCATGAGACACCCCTGCCTTTCCATGGGAGAAGGAAAGGACTTCTGGGGAAGTCCAGGCAAAGGCCAAGTCTTTCAGGGAGAAGAAAGGCACAATGCCATGAAACCACAGCTCCCAAGTTGTACTACCAAAGCATGTTAGGGTCAGAATATTCCAGATTTCAAATCTTATTAAAGAAATTGCTATTTTTCGCTAGGAAGAAAAGAATCAAACTGCATGACATGTTTACAGTCAGGCAACTTAAGTTACCGAGCACCCAGATTGTTAGGAAAAGCACTGTCCACATCCTGCTGCACAGTTTCCCAGTTCTGTGCTGACTCCTTTGTTTCCTTCTGATAATGGGAAAACCAGACCCTTCTGAGATGGTTCAGCATCAGCCCAAGATTCTGGGCCTTCTCTGGATGTGTGCCAGCCTTGGGTTGTTTCCCATCAGAGGGGACTCTGTTCCTCCTGACCAAGATGCTTCCACACCAGTTTGCTAACCCACATTAGCAAGGTGCTGTCCCTGCAAGTCAGGGTTTGAAGGAAGGTGATTAAAAACTGAAAAGTTAATCTGTATGACTGCTAATGTGTGATAACTAACAGCTCCTGAAATATGGAAATCCCTGGGTTTGTCACATGGGATAAACTTTGCTACCTGCACAAGCCACTTACTATCCAGGCCTCAGCAGAAATGGCATGAGCCCAGTACAGGAGGAAAGAATCTGGGAATATGAAAGGCTGGATTTACTACACTGCCTCTCTTCCCTCCCCTCCCCTCACTTTTGAGACCCTTTCTTCTTCCTGTAACCGCAAGACAGGCTGGTGAGGGGCTGGTTCCCTGATGGAGAAGATCTTCTCTCCTTTCCCAGGGGGACAAGGCTGGCTGTGGGGAGGCTGCAGTGATAACGTGGGCTTTGGGGAAGCCATTTCCAAGCAGTTTGTGGATGCCCTGGAGACTGGACAAGATGCCAGAGCTGCTATGAACCTGCATAACAATGAGGCGGGTAGAAAGGTGAGCCCCTCTGTCCTCTCAGACCTGACAGCCATGCCCCTGAGCAGGGAGGGTTGGTGACAGGCTTCTCCACAGGCCTGGAGCCGTGTTTTTCCACCCACTGCAGCACAGACATGGCTCCTCTCAATGTTTCCCGAATTGCTTCTCTCTCCTCACCCTGCAGGCTGTGAAAGGGACCATGAAGCGGACTTGCAAATGCCACGGGGTGTCGGGAAGCTGCACCACCCAGACCTGCTGGCTGCAGCTGCCCGAGTTTCGGGAGGTGGGCACTTACCTGAAGGAGAGGTACCACAAAGCCCTGAAGGTGGATCTGCTGCAGGGGGCAGGGAACAGCGCTGCCAGCCGGGGAGCCATTGCCGAGACCTTCAGCTCCATCTCAAAGAAGGAGCTGGTCCATTTGGAAGATTCCCCCGACTACTGCCTGGAGAACAAGACACTGGGGCTGCTGGGCACGGAGGGCAGGGAGTGCCTGAAGAGGGGCAAGGCGCTCAGCAAGTGGGAGAAGCGGAGCTGCCGGCGGCTGTGCGGGGACTGCGGGCTGGCGGTGGAGGAGAGGAGAGCAGAGATGGTGTCCAGCTGCAACTGCAAGTTCCACTGGTGCTGTGCCGTGAGGTGCGAGCAGTGCCGCAAGAGGGTCACCAAATACTTCTGTGTCCGCAAGGAGAAGCGGGAGCGCAGCGGGGGCGGCGGGGCCAGCCACAAGCTCAAGAGAAAGCTCTAACATGCCTCTGCTCTCCTCCATAGTCCTGCCTGACCCTCTCCCCTCCTCTCCTGCCCTCCCTCCACCTCCTCGCAGCCCCCTGCCACCCTTGGTTTAGTTTTGTCTCATTCCTAATGTCTCCTCGCCGGGACCTGGGCAAGGTCATGAGCACTCATAAGCCCCTGGGCCTTGGCCACACAGGGAATCTTCTATCAGTGCAGTGGGGGATGACTTACGAGAAGAGCCTCAAGTGTTGACAAAGCAAGGTGAGATTGGGCCCCTTTGGCCCAGAGTCACTCTATCTGGTGACTGTTTTTGCCATCAAAAACAAGTGGTCTCAGTGAGCTTGTCTGCTCCCTGAGCAAGCAGTTCAGAATGGTAATCCCAAAACCAGAAGAGTCTTCTAGTACCGCACTGAAAGGCACTAAAATAAAATTATTGCCTTTTATTAAGATCCAAGGGAATAGAAAAAGTGTGCAACTCATTCCTGCAGTAAGCCAGCCTCCAGGAGGCCCACAGCATCACTTCCTATCCTTTGACAGCTTTACTAAGCTCTCCAATACTGTACTTTGCATTTGAGATAGCAGCAGCAAGACTGAAGCTCCTGCTTGACCTGCCCATTAAGGCAGCTGTCCAAAAGGAGTCCCATCACTTATTTTTTATGTGCTTTCTCTGTATTTTCTAGTTCTCCAGGTCTCCTTTCTCACCCCAGCATCCCTGCCAAAGCCCTTGGTTGATGCCATAAAGATGCTCTCACACTTCTCCAGTCCTGCTTCCCTCCCAAATCTCTCACAGAGGAGCTGCCAGCTCAGCCCACTCCCCACCTCCTGCTCTACTCGCTGAGCACTCTTGCTCTGTCAAACTAACTAACTAAATACTTCCTCCTAGTCTAAGAAAGTAATGTCAGTTACTATTTAATGTTGTTGTAAATAGGAAAGTGAAGCACTTTGAAGTTTAATTTATTGCACAGTTACTGTGATGTATACATATCAGTTTTTCCTCTACCACTTATTGTATATATACTACAGGCTAAGCAAGCAGCAGAAAGATTTGTTTGATGCATCTCTGCTCCCTTGCCGTGGGGTAGGGAAGGAAGATGCTGTCAGCTGCAGGACCTGGGGAAGCTCACTGCACCACCAGTCATCTCCCTCAGTCCATGAGGTTATCATCTCCTCTGCTGTTTGAAGTGTCCTTTAGCCAGATGAAAAGCCAGCAGAGCTAAGTTACTGGCCATCAGACTTGTTTTGTAGCCAATATTTGTAAACCAATAGCCAATACAATAAATCAGTAGCCAAGTGCTTGCAAAATGTTGTCATGTCTAGTAGTTGAATGGATTCCAATTGCATATGTGGTTGTGTGCAGTTACAGTTCTGGAGACTAAAACACAGCCACTTACCCATCTGTTGAGCATAGGAGCAGCTCAGTTCCCTCCATGCAGCACCAGCACAGCTCCTGCCAGGAGGGGAAGGGGCCTAACACCCTCCCTTCCTCTTGCCTGAGGTTGAATCCCATTGCAATGCAGCTGCCAGGAAAAAAGGGTGACAGAAGGGCAAATGGGCCCATTTGCTCATTCCAGAGATGATACATTAATATAGACTCATATTCTGTACATGTCTCTCAGTTATCAAATATTCCCTTAATGCCAGGACTACTTGACTGGGGATGGGAATTTGGGCCTAAGGCAAGCCAGGGTCTCACCAAAGTGAGACCATTTGTACGGAGCAAGAACTCCCTCCAAAGACTGCAAGAAACAATCTTGGCCCATTCCCAGGGGCAGCTGAAACACTTCCACTTCACACACAACCCACCAGCTCTTTGTGCCAAGGCTCTTACCAATAGAGTCACCTTGCCCTCCCTTGCATCTCCTCCACCACCCCGTGGCAGGGATGCATCCTTGGGCAGGATGGTGAAGAGCTGGTGAGGGAAAGCTCCAGCACGGGCTGCCTTGAGGCCACCTGCAAGGCATAGAGGACTGCTTCTACTCCCTGATTCCCTGGACTGCTTCTACGCCCTCCTTGTCCCTCTGCGCCTCCCCTTTCCACGGCCAGGCGGAAATGTAACACAAGGAGATGCAGAAGCTGCTTCCCCATTTCCTTCCTAGGACGTGGCATGTCCCCTGCTGGCATTCATGCCCCCCGAGGCTGGTGGCACGGCCCAGGATGTACCCACTGGGCACAGGGACACCTCGAGGTGCCGGGGACAGGTGGGGAGTGTGGCAAGGGGAGGCCCAGGCACTGCACGGCCCCTTCTGGGAGAAAATGGCGACCCGGCAGCTGCAAAATGTGCTGACCTCAGCATCGGGTCGGGGCCCAGAGGGGTCCCTCCTCCCCGGCAGAAGGAGCCCGTAGCGGTAAATGCGCTGCGGCCATTGTCTGGCCGGATTGGATGCTTCCATGTATTCATTTCGGTTTAATGAAGGCGCATTCCTCAGAGGAGAAATATTTACATTCAGCTTCCCAGGTGGTCACCTTCGCCCAGATGACACACAAACAGGCAGCCCCCGGCTCCCCTTCCTTCCCCATCCCAACCTCTTCAGAGGGCTCAGGGAGGAGGGGAGCCAGGGGAGGGGGACGGCGGGGGGAACACAGAAGAGAAAGGAACAAAATGCTAATAAATCAGCCAGCCAGCCCTCTTCCCCTCCCCTCTGTGGAGTCAATGGAAAGTGTCATTTCACATGCTAATCCCCCTCAGCTCTCTTCACAACACCTTTTCCGAAAAGTGTTTGGGAAAAGTCCTTGTGGCCCGTTTACAGCTCCCTGCCGCTTCGGATTCCTTCTTGTCTAAGGCTGCGGCCCCCGTGTGGGTCTCTCCCTCCAGCAGGGCTTCTTACAAAAAACATCTCAACAAAGACTTTGGAGTTCATCAGCCTCCCACTGAAATTCACAGCTGCTGAACAAACTAATCCCCTCTCTTGGCCTTTCTTCCTTTCAATGGGTTCTTGGCTTCAAAGACACTTTGGGAAAGGACTTTGTGGGGACTCACACTGCTCCCTCAATAGAAGTTAGTGCAAGCATTATCTTCAGAGCAAGTGGCTTTATAAACAAATACTACCGAACAATCTCTGCCCCTCCGGCTGCCCCAAACACACACAAGCCGAGCCAGCAGACACGATGTTAGCTGCAACAGGATTAGAGCTCTGCTCTCTGTGCCCAGGGATCCATTCCTACCACCTCCCCACCTCTTTGTCAGCCCAAAGGCCTTCCTTCTCACCCAGCAGAACACTGTGTGTGCCCACACGGGAGGACATCACGGGGAGCAGCTGCTCCCTGCAGCCCAGGAGCTGTGACCAGGTAAGAGGCAGCGCTGTCAATGCAGGAGCTATTCCCAGCGGGGTGTGTGAGGACAGACCCCACACCAGGGCACCAGGCAGGGCTTCAGACACTCAAACACCCTCACATGGGTCACCTCAACTCTCACCTCCCTCCCTTCCTGCTTTACGTACCCATAGCTTTCGGGACGGCTCTTCCTGGGGTAAGGAACTGAGCAGCAGTGGGACAAAGGGGCAATCAGAAGGGACTGGCACTGGAGGCAGGATAAACAGTCTCTGCATGAATCCATCAGAGGGAACTGCAGTCAAATGCCTCTGAGAAATACACAGAAAATCCATGCTTATTTCTCAGTGGTACAAGTGTCCTGAGCTACGAAAACTGAGGAGCAGAATTAAGCAATAACAGGCTTGTTAAATGATCCCAGAAAGCCATGACTTTCCTTATTGACTCATTCAGCAAATGTATGCCTCCAGGGCTACCTGTTCAGCATCATATCAAGCCTGCTGCTTTTGCAAATCTGCTTTCATCTCCCTGATGGGGAACAGCTGGGAAGCCAGGCAGCTTGTTAACTGCTCCCAGACCAGGCTGCAAAAGCTCTGGAAGACTCCCTTACATTTAGTGTTTGCCCCTGCCAGCAGTAGAACTCATAAAGGCTGCTTCTCCCCAAATGTGTGTCCTGTGTTCACAGTACCCCAAGAACCTTCATAAACCCCAGTCCCTTCCCAGCAATGGCCTCCCAAATCTTTCCTGTCCAAACAATCTATATTGACCTTTTCTTCTTCCTCCCGAGTCTTCCAACCCCAAGTCAGGTTACACACTCCTGCGTATTTCAGAGTTTCATGTGTGCCAGCTGGCTGGTCTGTATGTACGCACCAGCTAGCCAGCTGATAGCAAAGAGAAAATAAATATTTTTGAGATTACATTAGTATTTTTGCAGAATCTAGTCTGATTTCCTGGTTCAAGTGGTGTAATGTTGATTTCTAACAGGAGACGACCTCATCAAGGGCTCTTTGCTGACTGACATTCTTGCAATTCCCAGTGTCAAGTGTAAAATACCCCAAAACTGCTGTCAATCCTGACGGGAACCTCAGCCATCCCAGGGACCTTTTTGAGACCAATGGATGCAGGCGAGCAGTTGTAACTGAGGTGGATGATCAGGAAAAGATCAGTTCTTTGACCATGCAGCCTTAAGGCATGGGTAAGGCCTGAGGTCTCACCACACCAGAACCATTGCTGCCCACACTGGCAGAGCCCAGAATCTGGTTTTGACCCACACTGTTCCCCTTCTCTCACCAAAGCTGAGACCACAGCTCTCAGTGGGTGGCCCTGAAAACGGAAGGAAGTCCCCTGCAGCCAGAGGTGACAAGCCTATGGAAAAAAAAGCTAGTGATATCACAAAACACAGCTTTTATTTCACTGTTCTGTAATCTCTCAGTGCATCAAACTGCAGCAATAGAAACAACACAGCAGCAACAAGGAGGCACTTTGACCTGGGAAGCAGAGAACAACGTCCTCTCCCTCCCTGCTCGGATTCTGCTCCCTCCTAAGCCTCATGGTGGAGCAGGCTCATTCATTAAGTTGCTGAACCACCAGCCCACGATGGCATTTATCACCCAAGCAGCAAGCAGAGGAAGCAGGGGAAGCCTTCCACCCAGCTAGGGCCCAAGAATGACACTGCTTGGTTAGCATGAAAGAGGGTGAGAGAGAAGAAAGACACACACACACAGATGCCTTAAAATCCCATCAGCCTTCCTAGACTTCTTTCCAGGACAGATATGCTTCATTCACCAATTTTAACCCAGAGGGAATGCCACAGTGATGCAAAGCCTCAGCACAGCCGTATATTTGGGACCTGGCAGCACCACCTCCTGCAGCATGTTCCTGTCACCACAGAGTCAAGGGGCCTTTGGGACCCACCTCTGCACCTATGTCAGTGTCGGCAGAATGAATGCACCATACCTGAAAAAGTGCTGCTCAAGTCTGGGTACTCCTCTCAAGAGTAGCTTGAAAGGACTCTTTATGGGACCTGACCTTCTGCTCTTAAAGCCCACAGACTGTCTAAAAAGCCCAGTGTAGGAAACCTTTAGATAACACCAGCGGGCAAAAGGCCAGCTGTGCTAACATAAAAGAAATAGAAAAAGCCAAAATCCAGAGAGTAAGGCTTTTGGCCCAAACACAGGATGCAGCTGGCTCAGGGAGGAGCACGAGCAGTACAACCTGCTACCATTCCCACATGGAAGAGTCCCAGGAGCTGGAAGGGGGAATCAGCCTGAAACTTAAAGGGCTCAAGCCTGCAGCTTATGGAAGAAAAGATGCAATGGAGGTGGGATACAGGGTAAACAGGAGACTCAACTATGAAAAGAAAGGGCTGGGCAAAGAATAAAGAACCAAAGTTAGCCCAGAGCAACTAGGTAGCCCTAGCTGTAGCAGGATATGGGTGCAGATGGGTGAGAGGGTGAGTCAAGGATGAGAATGAAGAGAAAGGAGGAACCAGAGAAGAGATCTTCATGGCAGCCCAACAGAACAGGGACACTCCAGCTCAAGTCCTGAGGCAGCCCAGCTTTCACCCAGGCAGTTTAAACCACAGCAGGGAATAGAGCTTGAGGCTCTTCTGCTAGTCTCCTGCTACTTTGTCTCCTAAAAATAGAAAGCAGCGATCTTTGCAACCTGGACAGCCTGAAACTGAGATCCCTGGTCTGGGAAGAAGCCTCAGCCTAGTGAGAAAGAAGAGAGATAAAGAGGAGTCCCCAGGAGTCCCAGGCCCTGACTGGCTGTCTGGAGAGCAGATTGGGCCAGGCACTCTGGCCCAGCACAGTTCCAGGCACTGGCACAGACTTTGTTCTCCTGAGTCAGAGGAGTAGTCCACAACCTGCAGCACATCAACAGATGAAGGTGTCCACCAGCTCCCAGTGTGCTCTGTTCCAGCTGCTCCACACTTTACACATTCAGCTTGCCAGCAATGGTCATGAGGACTTTCAGGATGGGCATGAAACCAGACACCTCACTGAAACTGCTGCTGCTCACCACTTGTGTGTGAACCAGGAGACCCTGCTGGTAGTTCCTAGCCTCAATGCAGTGGGCAATTTCATGGAGACCCATGAGGATGGTTGGAGAGAGCTGTGGGGAGGGAGCAGAAATGAGTCAGCATGCTCAGCACTGCAACACAGCCCCCCCCCCCCCTTCACACCCATCCCACCTGTTCTCCACCTGCACAGTCAAGCACTGGCAGGAAGGACAGCCGGCTTCTTCCCTCTGTGTCTCAGCCCACAGCAAACATTAATCTAATATGCAGTCTGCATACAATGGATTCAGGTTCTAAGTTTTGGCATTAACATCCTAACATCTTGGCATTAACTGAACATCTGATGTAGTTGAGAAGGTCAAAGGTCCATGTAGCACAGAATCCTGCCTCTGTGCAGGCCTGATGTGGACACTCAGAACAAGGGTGTATGAGAAAAGGACTCCTCCCTTGACAACTATCCCTTCAGCAACTAGCATCAACAGTTTCAGAGTTTTCTAAGCTGGAGGCTACACTAGGTTCACTCACTCTACAGCCAATTGCCCATTCCTTTCTGGTACATGTTTTCATGCCAGTATACTTCCTGGGGGCAAATGGGCCATGCCAGTACCTCATTTTTTTCTTACACTATGTCTGGGCGAACATCAAGTCAGACGAGATAACGCTGGCTGGAATCAAGGTGTGTTAATAAGGTTTGGCATTCCCCTAGCTTTCTCAAGAGGGTACGTCCTGGGAACACTGGGAACAGCCACCAAGACCTACAACCCAGTGTAAAGGATCAGGGACCTGGCTGAACCACAGGGTTCATTCCATCCTTACCGTCTGCTCACGGAGCTTCTCGTACAAGCAGTCCAGCCGCTGCAGCGCATCCTCCAGCTTCCTCCGGGTTTTCTAAGTGAAACAGGCATTGATAGCTCTAGAGCCACCTCTGCCAGAACCAAGTTGTCCTTGCACAGTCCCTCCCCTCCTCTGTTCTTCCCACAGCCCCTTACAATTGAGCTGCATCTCAGCCTCTGCCCTGCAAAGACTGATACAGAATAGCCATACGCATGCTCTCTCCCCTAAACTGGAAGCTAGATTTGTCCTTTTTCCCCATGCCCCAGCCCAGGCTTCCCTCTCTTCTGCCAGTGCTTGTAGATCACAGGGCAGAGGGACTGCTTTCAAAGCTTCAGGTTATCTCCTAGAAATTGCCACAGTGGAATTTGCACAGAGCAAAAGCTGAAGCTGTTGCTGCACAGAAATTGTCTGACTCTTGGACAGCAGTTTGGGCTCAGAGCTCATACCAACAACACTAAGCAGAGGTGGTATGGAAGACTTCATGGTGTCCCTGAAGCTCTGGTTAAGACTTAGCAACCTAACATGCTGCAAACTCTGCTTTTCTTGTTCCAGTGTGGCCTGATATATTCATGCAATGTGATATGTACGCCAACTGCCTTCCAGGAACTATGGTGCAGAAATTACAGTGACTCGAACACCAAAGTTGTCCAGCCAGGACATCTCAGACTTTTCTTCTAAGTACTAAGGACAGCTGAAAACACCAGCTCTGCAGGAACTAGCAAGCCAGTGAAAAAAGATGGTGAATTAGCTGGGTCATTTCTTCTACTTTCCTCCGAGACAATAGCCAGGAGAACAGAGCCATTTATCCAGAGAAGCAATGAGAATCAGGGGATAATTGCTAGAGAACGCAACTCAATACCCAAGAGATGGACAAACCTCTGGTCTAAAGGAATGAGGCAGATGGAGAACTTCGTTATAGGACTCACTTTTCCCAACCAAAATAACAAAGCATCCATCAAACACCTATGAGGACAAAAAAGCCAAAGATCAGAGAAAGGGGGACTTACTGGATCAGTGGCGACAGCAGAGCAGCGCTGCACCAGCCCTTCATATGTGATCTTCAGAGGCTGGTGCTCAGGGGGCACCTCCTTCTTCTTGACCCTCTCCACGGGTAGCTGGTGATACTGACCGGGAGAGAAGAAGAGGAACAAGTGTAACAGAAGCATAAAGGGCTGGAGCAGGTAGATCCCCCTCCTGTAACTATGAACAGAAAGAATTTTACACCTTTGCAAACACAGAGGATACCTGGAAGCACAGAGATCTTCAGGCTGTGGTGTAGCTCCAGGCCTCTGACAGCCTGCTTGGCCTCCCTTCCTCCCTCTCCCATATGCAGCCAGGTGTCATTTTACACTCTGGCAATTCCTCTAACAGGCAGAGATGTCTTATAAAGCCTTGGGAGCAACATAAGCCCTGCAGCCTCCAAGCAATAAGAATGTCAAAAGCTGAGTTGTTTTTCTACATGACAAGGTGCTGGTGGCTGGGGAATGCTCTACTTTCCCTGGGTACCTGCAGGCTGCCTTCCTTGGGTGCTCCTGGGGGCGACTGGCC
This sequence comes from Calypte anna, assembly GCF_003957555.1. Classification (NCBI taxonomy): domain Eukaryota; kingdom Metazoa; phylum Chordata; class Aves; order Apodiformes; family Trochilidae; genus Calypte; species Calypte anna. Next base: position 82,772 of record NC_044252.1, read on the forward strand.
AGATTCTTGCAACCTGGACAGCTGAGGATTGATTCCTTGGGGCTCAGCAGGCAGGCTCATTACTGGAGCTGTGATGGGGGCAGGAGAAGTAAATTTCTCAGGCAACTGTCAGCAAAAGAAAAGAGAGGGAAAAAACAAAAAATGAAGAAAACCAAATCCAATGAAGGAGGGTTTGTTACACCTCTCTACAGCCAAAGTGGACTTCCTTACTAACTTGCAGAGTGCCCAGTTCTCAAGATGATATGTAACACACCCCTGGTTCTTTCAGCCCCCTGACTCAAAGCGTGGGGCCCTTCCTCTTGCATCCTAGATGAACAGTCAAAGTGACAGCAAGAAAACTCTGGAATTGTTCAATCAGACAGATCTGTTGCCCCTGAGAGCACTGCTCCTAAGAAAGCTGCCTGGGCTCTGCAGCGGCACGAGTCCTCAATGTAGAGATTAGCAGCAGTAAAGTGTCCAACAGAGCAAGTGTTGGGGAAAATCTCACAACATGGGGGGAGAATCCTCTTGCAAACACTTCATCATGCCCCTGCTAAGCCAGAGAGTCAGGACAGATTCACTCCAATGGGGCTAGATCAAAAGGAGATGGCTTTAACAAGAGGCTAATCCTGTTGTAGTGAGCACAGCCTGAAGCAGGTTCCCAGCTATGCTGCCAGGAAAAGGGGAGAAGTCTGTTACAAGCTAATGGAGAGAAGCTGGGTGGGAATGGTGCCAAAGCAGCTTCTCATCACACCTGGCAGCAGGCAGCAGTCACAGAAATGGGGTACTGAGAGCATGGCTTGCAAAAGACCTCAGCCCATAGGTCCTTCAGTTCAATCACTACATGGCAAGGAGCAGTAGGGCCACGGAGGAAGGCAGCTCAGACCACTTTCAGCAGAAGTGCCTCATCAGTTGGTATCAGCATCTGAGGTCTCATTGTGCTGAGGGGCAATGCTGCCCCCAGCTGCCAGGTGTGAAGTAAGGGTGACCTCCCCAGCCCTGATCAGAAAAGCGGTGTGGGCAAGAGATTAGATTAAAGCCCTATTTCTAGTAACAAGTGACTGTAGTCAGCCTGAGAGTTACTGAGAGCAAAATGCAGCATCACAGTTGATAACCATGTTACAATACAGCCACCCTGGAGAATGGCAATGCAAGTTGGGATGGCAAAGGGTCAAGATGGCTTACAACTCCAGTTCTAGCTATGCACCAAGTGCATAAAGAGGCAGATCATCATGGAATGAGACCCCCTGAGTGTGACAGGAAGCATTTACAGGAATGCACCTCTCACACGGAGCTCCCTAGCTAAAAGATAACAATATATACTGCAGCTGAAAGCTTACCTTTTTCTTTTGAAGGCCTCCTCTCACAGCAGAAGGATCAGTCCAAGATTCCTGAGCTGGGAGGAGAGAGAAGAAGACACAAATACCAGACTTTGAAAAAGTGGCCACAGCAACAATTCACGGTTACCTGCACGGTTTGGAACTTCCCTCAGCAAAAGGGCCCATGGCTCCAACATTCAGACCACTTCAACTGAGCATTTTCAGGCCCGAGACTGCTCTTGCTCCTCATCCTCTTTCTTAATAACATTCCTAGCACAGGCTTCATGAGGTGATGTCTGATCAGACTGAGCTGGCAGACACCCATTCCCACACAAAGTTTTTTTGCAACTACCTGAAGCTTTCTGTGATCTGCACAGGCTGCAGACATCAGCCTCTTGGTCAGGACCCACAACTGTGTGCATCAGGGTTCAGGGAGTTCCTGGGGTTCCCCAAAACAGAGTATCTAGAGCTGTGGTACCATGGTGAGGGTGTTGTGTTATGGGGGGCAAGTCCACAGCAACGCAGGTTGCTGTGAGAAAGGGAGGAAAAGTCAGGGGTGGGTTGAAATTTTCCCCTTCCAAAATCATGTTCAGAACCAAAGCTTAGCAAAAATCACTGGCATCCCAACTAGAACAGGACAGACTTAGCCAGTAAATGCCTTGGGAGCAGGGGGTGTCCCAGCAGTAGCTTCTGTAGTACCTGGCCTCCAATCTCACTCCAAGTAATTATAAACCCATCAGACAACATGACATCAAAAGACTTGCAGCCACACTTCATTCTGCAAAGGTCAAATTCAAACTGCCTTGTCTGCTGCTGTCCTGTAAGGGTAAGGGTGACTCTAGACAAAACCCTAGTGCTTCTTTGTCACCCCAGTATTAAAAACCTCAAGCCCATGAGACAGGAATAATCTGTGAGAAAGTGGCATAATTCTAAGGGGCAATATCAGAATTGCTGGAGCTCAGTGCCACACTTAATGAGCCACTGATCCTGAACTGAGCTTTAAAAATCACAGGGGAAAGATGCAAAAGGTGCTTCATTACTTTAATTACTTTTATTATTAAAATCCTGGCAGCCTCTTTTTGCCCTCCCTTTTCCCATGATTTCAAGGCTCTCTCTCTGATGAGTTTGGATCAGTAGTTTAATTAAGTTGGCACTTATTTCTAGCTTAGGGACTCTGTGCCCTAGAATTCTGCTGGCCCCCACAGAGCCTGTGGCCTAGCAGTCCTTGGCACTATTCCAACTCAGTGGCACTTGAATCCCCACAGGAAACAGCTATTTAAATTATAGTCTTTAAACCAGGCACTTAATCAACAGACAAGAGACAACAGGACCCTGCAGCATTTTGCTGAGATGAAACTCTGTCTATCTTGCCTATGCCACTTGTGAAAGGATTTCTCATCAACCCTGAAAGGAGTGTCCCATGGCAGCAGCAGTCTCCAGCAATGCCTGCCCCAGAAAAAACAAGACAGTCGTCACAGGCTGGAGTCAGGATTATCCCAGCCAGAAAGGAGATCAGCCAGTATGCTGTTGTCCTTCACCCTGTCCCTGACACTCCCCAGGAGCGTGGGATTTCTAATAGTGGAGATCTCCCTTCATAACCCTACTGAGATTGTTGTGTTCATAAGCTGTGCAGATCATGTTCAGCAATTTCCAAAGCAAGCAAGTTTGGTCTGTCAGGTTGAGAGACCTTACAGTCCCCTTTACAGGCTAAAGAAAAGTGCCCATCAAAACCAGAACAAAAGCAGGCAAGAAAGCACTCTCAATGAAGCCATATCCAGCCATTAACACGGGGGGGGTGGGGAGGTGGATGTGTTAATGCTGCCAGGAGATGAGAACTTCCCAGCAGTGAATCATCTTTAACAGGGAAGCACTGGGATCTCTTGTTTCTCTGAGGAAAGGGCAACTCCCTTTCTAGAGTCACAGTACACAAAGCAAGGCTTGCTTGTTGGTTTAAGTGGCCACTAAGTACTCAGGTTTCCCATACAAAGCTGAGATTCTCTAGATAATCTTTTGTACTAATGGTCTTTGGCACCAGCAGCAGTCACCCTGCAGACAGCCTGCTAGACTTTGAGCCTTAACCCTCTGACAGCACAGACTGGAATGTATCTACTCTCCATCATCACTGAACCTCCAGGAGAGAAATCAGTACTGAGAAATTAGCAGGCAGAAAACCTCTATGGTCCAAATTCTCCCTCATCAGATCAACTGAGATTCAAAGCCAAACCTTACTCTGTACCTGGAGCCAACAGGGCTTTTTCAGTTCTGCCTGGAGCAAGAGCCCCCAATTGCTGCTTGGGAAGCTCTACTCCATCACTGCTCATGCAGGGACCCCTCTCTTCCAAACCCTGGGAAAAGCACAAGGAAAGCCATGCGTGAGGCTGGGAGTGTGTGGAAGGGATGAATTACAAACGGTGGCCTGTTCCTTACCTAAAGAACCAAGTAAGGAAAAGGGGATGCTTCCCTGTCCTGCTGGCCTGAAGGGACACAGAGACCAAGAATGCTCCAATTCCTCCAAAACTGGAGGAAAGCAGTTTATCTGGCAGCTGGAACTCCTGCTTTCTGTACCCAAACTTATCAGTAACAGCACAGTGCCTTCATTTCACTTCCAACATCCCCAGCTGTCACTTACTCATCCTTGGGACACATACATCTACTACCCCAGCCATACAGCTCCCCAGGAATGCAAGGAAACCACAAACAGCAATGAGCATGCATACAGTAAAACGTGCACACACACCCCACAGTTCACTGGAAGCAGCAACATTGCCTCCCCCGCGGGTCTGGAGGCTTCTCTGGGTACTACCTGCATGATCCACGTGGGGATCTAGCCAAGGGAAGAAACCTGAAAATCAAGGCAAGGTGGGAAAGTCATCACCAACAGCTTTTACTCTGTGAATAATGTCCCTGGACTGCAACTCCTGATAGCTTTTCAGGATCATTTTGTCCACCTTCCGGTGGAAGAGAAACCTCATAGCCTCAGTTCCTTCAATCTTTAAATAGATGTGACTTGCAGAAGCACATGCTCAAAAAACGATTGTCAGCCTCATTGCTAGTGTTCTCCTCAGCCTGGCTGAACTTGTTCCCTGAGACAGGGAAAACAAAGAATTAACAAGGAGCAGATATGGTGACATTGTGGGAAATAGAGGGAATGCCCATCCACTGGGAACTAGAGACAACACTGCTTCCTTTTCCTTCATCATGCTGTCAAGGACATCACAGCACTTACAGGCTGGGCTGGATTCAAACTCCAGGCCCAGAGGGGGAAGGCTTCAGGTCTAAAGCACTGCACAGAGGAATACAGAAGTGACTGCCAGGCAAGCACTTCAAGGCAACAAGAAAAAAAGACAGGGAGAACCAGAGCATAGCAGCCAGAGGAATTTTATCTTGAACCTAAGCAAGGGATATCCCATGGACACAGAAGCGGGACCCTGCTCTCCCAGTATTTCAAATGCACTTCTTCTGTAAATTACAGAAGGAGGGATAAGATCAGCAAGCCTTCCACCTGGCATTCCCCAGGAACCACCACCCTCTAGGTCAGAGCAGGTGCCTCTGCAGTGGATGGCTCCTCAGGGTGCACTGGAGACCTGAAGAAAAAGCATCCTATAACAGCAGGCTGGGGGACAGAGCATCTGAACAGGCTGGATGGAGCTGTCATCATTGCTGTGTTTCCCCACCACCACAAGGCTCAGCACACGTGCCTGTAAGATTAGCCTCAGCACCTCATCCAGCCTCTTTGGTGACAGACAAGACCACAGAAGGTCCATGTCCATTATGTACTGCAAACCACATCCAGGACCATCCTGGGTACACAAGCAGCACTTACCTGTGGGAGGAGGAGGAATGCTGGCTGCTGGCAGGGGTTGAGTAGATGGAGCTCCAGGACCCCCCTGAGGGTAACCTATGTTCATGGGGGAGTTGAAAGGTAAAGTGAAACCCATAGGAGGCTGGCTTCCCATAGGGAGAGGACAAGCTGCAGGAGGCTGAGAAGATGGGACTGAGGCTGGATTGAAGAGGGCAGGTTTGGGTGGTTGAACACTGGGAGATGTTACAGGCATGGACTGTCCTGGCAGAGAAGGCTGGCTGGGGAAGGGAGCAGCACCAACAGGCCCAAGTCCCACTGGTCCAAATGGCTGAGACTGTGACACAGCTACAAATGAGAAAGAGAATGTATCAACATCACTTGTTTCATGTGCAAAGTACTCCTGATGCTCTCCTTCATACTAGTGAGCTTGCCCTTCCCCAAGACATACCCTAGAACAACCATGCCAGGTGTATCCCCCCATAACCCAGGCTACACCAGTCCAACTCTGCCTCAAAGGCAGCTATGGCTCCTCCACCCCTATATGTGCTGGATATCAGTGGATGTGCAGGAACAGTTGCTGGAACTCAATGTGTCAGAAGCACTGAGAAGCCTCTCAAGCAGCTGACTTTGCAAGTACAACAGATCTGTGAGGACTAAAGTAAAGCCACCATCCATCCATGACTACCAGACAATGCTTACCTGGCCCTGCAATGGTTGCTGGAGCCAAGCCCAAGTTGTACTGTGGGTATGGTGGCCCTCTGGAATAGACACCTGTTTGTGGACCTGTGGCTGCCTGGGGAGAGGCAACGTGGTGAGGTGTTCCAGACATGGCTGGCACTGGCTGAGGTGTGAAGAGGGAAGGCACTGAAGACTGAGGAGGTGCTGAAGGGGCAAAGGGTGACTGATAGTTGGGCTGCAATTAAAAAAAACAAATAACTTGCAAATGGCTGACACGTGTGCCTACACATACAAGCAGTGGCGCTTTCTATCCCTGTCACTTCTCAGGCAAGAGAAGATGCTGCTGCTGACACTGCCCTGGATGGGTTGGATTAAAGGCCTTTCCCACCACATAACTTGCTCAACAGCTCTCAGAAGGCTTAATGCTGAGGAGACAGTTCCCATACAGTGACTTCCTGGAAGCACTACCAGAGGAAATAATGCAGGAACAACCAGGAAGTAATGCAGGCTGGATTTTCTGATCAGTTTTCTTGAGCAAGAACTGATGTAAGGCCAGACTACACTAATTTAAGTGAGAGATGAGGGATAGGCATAGAAGAGTGAACCATAGACCACGTTTCCCCTCAGTATGTGAGAACTCAGTGGATCACTACACTTGCCATGGTTGCTTCCAGTCACCACATGTGGGATGTGGCTTTGTGACAAGATGCCAGATAGCCTGATTCTGGATTATTACAGAGCTTGTGTTTACTCCAGTGAAGGCCATCACTGATGAACTGCTCAGTGCCTGCAATCTGTGTCATCTCATATCACTTCATATGCCTTCCATAACCCAGTAAGCCTCCCTCCCTTTTTCCAAGCCATGAACACCTGAGTTTAAGGCATACCTTCTCTGGATGTCTGGGACCTGTTTTGTGAGCTGTTCTTTCAGGAGCACATCCACCCTTGGCTGCTGGAGATGTGTGCTTAATGACACCCACATTGACACGAGTGTAAGGAAAAGGAGGTGGCTGCTGATCACCAACGTTCTCTCCTTGAGCATGGAAAAGGCGGTCTCGGAGCTGTTCCATTGGGAGCTGAAACAAACTGTGCTTTAGGAGAAGAGCCTTGAGAGCCTTGGATGCAAGCTGCTGTGGAGGTCTGCAAACCCTGATCCAGAGCACTGAGTACCAGCCTGAAAAACTAAACATTTCCCCAAAAGCCACTAGGAAAAAAAACCCCATAGAACTGTGAGTGACTGTCTGGAACATCACCGCCACACTCCTGGGCTGATGAAGTCTCACTGATCCTTCCTCCAGTCTTGGGCACTAGACAGATTTGTTTCAAACTAGAAGGTGATCTCCCCATTCCTTTCTTCTACCAGTTAGTTTCAGGAGTAGGTGCAGCCTCCATGGAGATGTGCTTCACAGTGCTGTTCCCCAGGAACCACTTGACAGTTCTACAGCTCCCTCCCTTTTCCTTGAATCAAAGGCATTACAAAGAAAAAGCAAAAGAAGACAAAAGCTGTGTCCTAGAAAAAAACCTCACACCCCTACTCTCAAGCTACTATAATTGAGGTGAAACCTTAAGTCCTGATTCCTGATTCTGTATGAGTACTCTCATACAGAGTACTGTTTTTCCCCATATACTACTCCTTCCCACAGCAGCTTGTTTCTCACTCACCTCTTTAGAGCTGCTGGGTAGGTAGGACATTGCAGCTGCCAAGCATCCTTGTGATGCCAGGAGACTGGCATATTGTGTGATTTGTTCTGCCAAGACAGGGCCTGGTGCTGGTCCTGCTGTGCCTTGAAGCATCTCAACGGACCTACTCAGCACCATCACCTTCTCTATGAGATCCTGAATAAGCCAAAGGGAAAGAGAAATTGTAATGGTTAAAAAAAAAAATAGAAAAAGTAATGTGTAGACCTGCAGAGTGATATATGCATCACAGGCTGATAAACTGGAGAAGGACAGTTTCAAATACAACCAGGAAAGCTGAAAATGCCATTTTGTTGCTGTTACTTGCTAGCAGGGTTGCAAAACCATGAAACTCTGCAGCAAAGGGAATATCTGCAGGTACCTGAGTGTAACCAGTGACATGGCAGGGGTTTCTGACTTTGACAGAACTGGTTTAAGAGTAACAGGTAGGTAACAACACTGACTCAGATGTCCTGATTCATCTGCAAGCTGTAACTTCCCAAGCATGATCACTCTACTTGCAGTGGGAATAATATAGTCTAGAATTTACTGTGCCAGAGGCTGTTCTGAAGGTACAGCCAGGTAACTGGAGCAGAGCAGTTAGACATGATAAGTACAGCAGCAAATGTACTCCCAGGCAACTACCAGTAAGAAAACAGGTACCATCTCCTGTCCATGGCTGGATTTATATGAAATGTAATCACTCCTTTCCATCCTTTCACAAGTCTCCTGCAGATGTAAACCTGTAAGGCTAGAGGGAGATACCTTGCTGGCTACAAACAGGTCTGCACTGTTTGCTGGAAGCCAGGTACTCTGCTTGAGAGGATAATGCACACAGATCAGGGCTTCCAGGCTGGCCCAGAGAGGAGTCAAACCAACATTACAGCACCTGTACCTGCAGGGCAAGGGGTGACGAAGTCTCATGGTTTTTTACCCAGCACTCCACCAACCTCTCCACATTGCCTGATGAGATGTAGCAGAGGCAGGCATCACTGCACAGGGCTGCATCTCCCTCTGACTCTAGGCGGGCACCCAGCATGTCTGGAGAGGAAGAAACACAGCAAAAATTTAACACACTCTCTCTCTGAAGAGTTCACTAACTCAAACGTTAAAACTCATCTCTTAGCAATCCCACTCTGGCCTGGCATGAAAAGGTTTTGGATCTGCACCTAATTCTTGGATAGCACAGGGATATGGGTGTCACTAAGGAATCCAAAAGCCAATTTTTTTTACATGCTGCTGGTTGAGGTGACAGGAAGTATCAGCATTTATACTTTACACTATACACTATGACTCTCAGATACAGTGTGCACATCTCATTCACCTAACTCAACAGTTCACATTTTTTATAAGGTCCAGATAGCTGTAATGAGTAAGGAGTGCTTTCCTTCCTAAACAGGATCCACTTCCTTCTGTAAACAGTCCAGAGGTGCTCTCCTCTAAGGAAAATTGTATGAAAACATGGTACACTGCATACCACAGAGCTGGGTATAGTCCTCATGCTTTGAGTATGTCAGCAAGATGGCCAGAGCCTCCTTCCAGCTCTGTAGATCACACGTGCGAACAATATCTTGCCAGTTCTGCTGCACAATGGAGGAAAGCAGCTGCAAGGGAAGCAGGAGGCCTGTCAGTCACTGAAGATGAAGATAAGCTGACTGCTTAAGCAAGGGTACCCACAGGGATAGCTCATTTTCAGACATGCTTCCCATTTTGCAGCAACAACTTCGGCATCCCGGTTTTAACAGTAATTGGAACCCAGTGTCTCTAAAGAAAGCAAAAAAGCCCAACAAAACACAAACAGCTGCACTAGATGAGACTAAAGATTCAGCTAATACAAATCCTGTTTCAGAGCAGCTGGTGTCAGTGACTGGGAACATAGTGTTAGGATATTCCAACCCCTGTTAACACATCTTCATTTTTCAACTAATAAGCTAGGACCCCGCTAGCTGTGCTGTAAAGGGGCAGCATGCCCACATGTTACAAGCATTGGAAGTTGAGGAAGAAACCATTAGATTAAAATAAAACAAAAAAACCCCCAAACAAAAACAGACCCCAAAAAACTCAAAAAGGAACAAAGAACACAGACATTCTGGGTGTGCAATGTGAAGTTGTCATAAAATTACCAAGAGATCAAAGGTCTATCCAACAGGAGATGCAGAGATTCTGCATTTTATTTCCTGCCAATGCATTTCCACATACATTCAAACTTTTGCCAAGATGTTGCACACCTGGAGCTGTGCTGAGCAGGGACACAGAGCTGTCACTTACCAGGGAGAGTTTTGTCTGACGCTTGGCAAAGTAGCGTTTCTGGGTCTCCTTGAGGAGATTCTCTCCCCCAGCTATAGCCAAGATGATGGCATCTGCAAAGCGCTCTGCCCTCATGCACAGCTCCACTGCACCCTCAAAGTTCCCCAAGAGGAGGGCCTGGCTGATCAGTCCATCTGTATCTAGAGACAAGAAGCAGAGTTAACACACAGGGGCATCATCCAGATGCATTCATGATGCTCATTTTAAAAAGCAGGCAGTAAAAAAAAAACAATAATACATTGAGGCCCAGCTAGAAGAAGAATTGAAAATTCAAATCAGGTTTTGCACTTTGAAAAAAACCACTGACTTGACAGCAAGTCTTCTAGCATCTAAAAGATTATTCTAGATTTTTAATGGGCTTCTTATCTGAAGAGTTCCTTGCATGATGCAGAGATGCTGCATGACACAGGGAGGGGTCATGTGTTTTTAGAGTATTCATCTGCTGGAGTGGACCACATTCTACCTGGTATCTCTACTTTCCTGTTTTTCCCTCCTCTCCCCTTTTCCTAAGTTGGCAGAAACACATTTCATGTAACATACCTTCTGTGACAGGAATCTCCAATGTGCTCATATTCTGAGGGATAAGGCTGTCAAAAAAGGTTGAAGAGGTGGAAACAGCAGCTCCATCATCACTGGAATTTATCAAAAGCTGTGCAAGGAGTGCAAGAGGTTAATTAATTCACTGAACACACACATCTGCCCAAAACAGTTTATTGTATTACAGAAGGGGATTGGGCTACTCTCCATTTGGTTGAGCATGTGAGTGTTTAAGGTTTGCAAAGAAGATTAATAGTTTGAGGACAGCAGTTTTAGATACCTCAGAGGAGCAAAATAATGTACAGTGCATGGTGAAGCAGGCCTTGGAAGGCATCTGAAGACAGACAACACAAAAATCACGTGAGCATGCATGTCAAAGGATAGAGGTGAAAAAGAAAGAAATGCAAAAGAAAGAAAGACCATAGGAGAAGTTTCACAGAGGAAATCCAGAACCGGACCATGAAGCTAAGCTGGGGTGATGCTAATTCTATCACTGAAGAAATCAGCACAGGTAAAGCAAGCCTTCTTGCAGTGTTAACACAGAGGAGTCCATTTTCCTCATTCAGTGTTTTGTTTTAAAGCCAGCAGGGACTACTATGATAATTTAATCTGACCCTACGAGTGTCTGAAAGGCCTGTGAATCACCCTCTGCAGTGCCTCCATGGAGCCCAACAACTTGGGGATGGAATTAAACCTTCCATCCTGCCCTCCACTCATCTCCCAGTCTGGCAAAGTGTCCAGGACGTACCTGATCTGCCTGTGCAGCACTTGTCTCATCTGCCTCAGGAAGTGGCTGTTTATCTGGGATCCCATTACTCAAACATGAAGCAATCTGGAAAAGCAACAGACATCCACGGAGTGAAGCCCCCAGTGAAGCTAAACACCAGTGCAGCAAAGCTGCCAAGTGACTCACAAGTCCCAGTCACAATTTACCCAGCTCTTTCACCTGGTTGAAAGGTTCCACCTCTCCCTATTCCTGGTCAGCTGCCTATCAGGGGTTATTTATCTTTATTCTTCTCAGAGGATTGTCCATGCTGCTGAAATAGTTTCGTCCTCTGCAGCTCTATCAGTGCTCTGCCAGACTGTCTGCATGTGTCACCTTCCTCCTGGCTGAGGACCCCCCTGAGTCACAGAGAGCTGGATGCTGGAAGCTCTCACAACTGTGCTGCTTTTACACACTTCCCAGAGCACCAATAAGCAACCAGGCTCAAGATTTCTTTGGTTTGACCCACTTCATCTACAGTTCTACACATTTGCTTTTTAATGGGGAACAGAGGTGCCTCAGATGAACTTCATAGTTTCATCTTTCGTGTGCTGTGCAGTCACTCACTTATTCACAGCTGGGACTCTATAACTCTCCTGCAGCAGCTTTAGTCCAGCAAAGGTTTCCCTCTGTAGGAAAGACCCTTTACCTTTTTTTGCAGTTCCTCTTTACTGTAGCCCAGCAGCCTGAGGAGCTTAGTCCTGGAATCCTGCTCCAGATTCACCTGAGTTGAAAATGACATTGAAAAAGACAAGAAAATGTGTAAAATCCAAGACATCTCAACTATGACACTTCACCTAATGACTACTGTGGGAAAATCTATGGAATTTCTTTTATAATAATGATAAAAGGGTGAAATTCAAGTTTGTCACATAGTTACAACTGAGGTACAACTGCATATCAGGGTTATGACAGTATGCATACTCAGTGCACTTGGTCATTGTTTCCCTGGATGGTCTAGGAACTGCCAACCTAATTTCTGCACAGAGACAAGGGACTGATGTATGTCCAGATGAAAATGAGACAAGGTGGATGCCTGAACTCCTAGCAGGCTTCTCACCTGTTAGTTACCTAATTGTTGCAGAAGCTCACTGGGTGGGATTTCAGGCAGTTCCAGCACACAGCCTAAGTGATAGGCACTGTTTATATCCTTTAATGTGTGACTAACAATCCTCAATGACAATCTGTCTGCCTCAGGAAGTCCCAGGCTGTTCCTACCACAGAACTGACCAAACTGCACAGATAAGATACTTGTAAACAGTCAGGAGAAACTGTTCTTGCAGATGCAGAAATGGTCATGCAGGACAGTCCTTTGTACAGAAGCTTGGTTTGTATTTTAAGACAATCAGTAGTAATAGGTCATTACCAAACTCTTCTGTACTAAATTATCAATTAAATCAATCCTGTGTAGGGCTACAGTCAGGACCATAATGAACACATTCCACCCCAGGACCACTAAAGAACTGACCTCTGTGTATCACCACAGACATCCTACCTTCAAGAAGTTCCAAAGGTTCTCATCAAATGGCAACTTGGCTGTCTGGATCTTGCCCTGGCAGTAGTCCAGGAGGTTCCCTGACTGCAAAGCCATCTGCAGTTCTCTGGATCGGAGCAGGAATTCAGTTTCAGTAGTGACTTGGCTGATGAATACCTGGTGTGGGTGAGCTTGCTGCATTTGCTGTCCAGCTTTGGCAAGACCAAAGGAAATAAGTTTCCCTCCAAACTGAGAAAGACAGAGGGAGATAAAGGAAACATTCTTATAAACTAAAGTAAAGGCAACTCAGTTAGCTTTCTGTTCAGCAAGGTGGACTCAAGGTCCAGCTGTGATCACAAGGAACCTCTACAGTTTAACATGGGAGGGACACTGAGTTCAGATCACAAGCCCTTCAGCAGAAGGCAAATAAACACAGCACTTGTGGATGTGCTACCAGGCCTAGAGAACTGCAAATGCCAGAGGGGCACAGAGGAAAAGTACCATCTGGAACTGCTTGTTCTTTCTGGACACAGAGAAACAGGCTGCAATGACAAAAACTACCATGTGAGTGGCAGGCACTAAACAGACAGAGAACAAGTCAGGCCACTGGCTAATAGAACAATTCACCCTTTTCATTTAGGAGCAAAGGGGTCAAGAAAATATATGGATAAGAAGGAGAAAAATGGATGAGAATGGGAACACACATCACAGCCTAATAGGACAGCTTTTATGAATCTTCCTTTGCTTTCTTAACTCTTATCTCCCATTCTCTCCTAGTAGACTCTTGCTGGAGATTTGTCTGAATATCGAGCAAAAGAGCTTTGCTTCATGGGACAACACCTTAAACAACCATTAAAACAATCAGCCACAGGAAAACTGTCCTGGTTTGGGCCAGGATAAAGGTGATTTTCTGTCTTGTACTTTTGCTTTCAGCTAAGTCTCTTGTAAGTAGTTGCACTTGATGAAATTGACAGCAAGTTTCTCAGTCCGTGTCTGCTTCTAGGACTGATAACACTGGCTGTTTATAGGTACTGCTCCAGAGTGGTGTGCAGAGCCAAGGCCACTGCTCAGCTCTGAGGAAAACTTTGACCCTGCAGAAGGAAGAAAGAGGTCCCACCTGCAGCCCCCCTTTGGGGAGGAACGGACAAGAGAGATGCCGGAACTGACCGCACAGAGTGTTCCATCCCATACAGCTCCTACTCGGTATCAATTGGAGGCATCACGAGGGCCAAGCCATGCTTTCCTGCTTCCAGCTTCCGGCTGCCGGCTGCCCTTCCTGCCTTTTCCTGCTTCCCTTCCTCCCCCCGGCATCCTGGAAGGATTCCGTCCGTTCCTCTGCCTGTGCTCCTGATCCGTGCCAGCCCATAGCTGTGTGTGTTCCTGCCTCCAGCTCCCGACTGCTCCCGACTCCAGGATTCCAGCCTGGACTTTCCCAGGGCTGCCCTGCAGCCTCGCTGGGGACGTGAGAGTTACTGGGAGGAGGGGGGAGGCACGTGGTTTCCATTTTCCTGTCTAGTTGTATATATTTAGTAATTTTTTCCTTTTTATCATTACTGTGTCACTAAAGTTGTGCAGTTTAGTTTCCAACCCATGAGTCTCTCTCCCTTATTCTCTCTCCTTTCTTTATCAAGGAGGAGAGAGAGATTCACAGAGAGTGTCTGTTATTCGGTTTAATTGCTGGGCCAGTGTTCAACCCTGACAGAAAACATTATGGTTTCTCTGGTGAAAGAAAAGGATTTGATGCATTTATTGCATTTTAAGCTAAAGATGCCCCATTCACTCACTGCAAATGAAACTCCCACAGGTCTGCGAATCCACTTGGGTGGCTTTTTCAGTGGAGGGATTGAGGTGGTCTGAGCTACTTGCTCTGGCACCTGCAGAGGAGGAAGGATCTGTCCTGTGCCAAAGGGATCCAGGAGGCTGTTGAAGGAGGAAGAGATCTAGAATCAAATGGAGAAAAGGGTAAGATAGAATTCAATTCCTCTCTGCACAAAAAACCCTATTGCTTAATAAAATGTTTATTTTCTTTAATGATGAAGAAAAAAGGCTATTACAGCACCTCTTAATGGGAATACCACCAAGCCTGTGTGTGAGAGAATCGCTGTTTCCAAACAGTTCCAGAAATTATTTCTCAAGTAAGCTTTACCTTGAGAGATTTTCAATTAAGTTTTCTTTAGCAAGATGCAAATTCCCTAACAAACACTGCTTGGCCCAGCACCCAGATCATAAACACAGAAGTTACAAAATCACTTTTTTATGGCAAGACAGTGACAACATGTGGTCAAAAGTTCTTAATTGTTCTTTTTTTGTTTGTTTTTTTTTTTTGCTCACAAAGGAATGCTGACTCCCCTTCTGTTGCTGGAGTCCTTCAAATGGGTTGGTTTTAAGGACTGTCTCAAGCTTTTACAGCTTGGATAAGGCTGGTGAAATATATCCAGTATTTGTTGCTCAGACAAGAGTGTCAGAAGTGGCCTCTGGTCTAGATTTCTGACATTTAGGAGTTCAGTGAACACACATACAATGCTGTTAACCAGCTTTCTTAATTTTAAACATTTTTTGGCATATTGTTTGCTATAGCAGCCCTGTTCAAGTTTGACTGGACCATCGGACACAGCTCCTGAAAAGCAGCTACACAAGGCTCATCAAGCTAAGGCTGCCAAAGAATGAGAGACAAGACCTATATGTTTTGTCTCTCAATTGCTTCTCCAGGGGAAACCAACTCTAAAGATAAAGACCTGAAGGAACATCCTGTACCTAACAGATAACTCACCGTTCACCCTCAAAAAAATAAACACATGCTACCAGGGTACCAGGAACATCAACCAGCAGGTCTTCAGCAGAGTTTCTGTCCCCGTACTATGGAATCCAGAGGAGAGAGACTCCTTGGTCACAAACACCCCCAATAAATTGTCATTATCTTCTCCCATTTTTGTTCCTGCTTGTTATTCTATTTATCTAGGAGTTATTCTACTCTACTTTTCTACAATCTTGAAGAGTGGAAGTGTGGTGCATGCATGTGAAGAATCCACAGAAAGAAAATTCTCTCATCCCTAATCTCCTACAGCTGTTGTTTGATAAGATATTTTCCTTCTCTTGCAAATCCTGTGAAGCTGAGCTCAGTCAGCTGTAAATAGCTATATAAATAACATGTCAGCCAGCTCACTCCCATTCTCTTAAAACCTGTATTGCAAGGTACTTGTTGGCTGGGGAGGGAATTAAGAAACTACACACAAAATGATAACTGTTAGACAATACTGGCATTTAATCTGTTCAGAGTTCACCCACCTATTCACTGGCTAAGTAATGGGTTTCACTATCAAAATATTAACATACTCCAAATTAGTCAATTGACTTAAGGAAAATTGCTAACAGTGGCTTATAAGCTACTTAAAAAAATCTTTTCTGAAATAATAAAGAATAACATGTTGCCTTAATTAGTATCAGTGTATTTAATTTTAACATACTGACAGGGCAAGCTTGTTGCTCTGACATATATACTGCAGGTTGTTTAGTCTAGTAGCAATAACCATAAAATACACATAGCATCAAAACCAGACTTGATTAGGTTCTCTCACTTTCCAGGTGAGCAACTGCCTGTCTGTTAGGCTGTAACATGTTCACAGGACTTTACCTTGTCAGCCTGTGTCTTCTGCTGAGCTTCTAAGTTCCCACCCATAACAGAATAAATGTTGATCCACCCATCAAAAGTGGCAGCAGAGAAGACTGAGGGATTCCTGGGACACCACTGGACATCAAAGCACCATTGGCTCCGAATGGGCAACTCATAGACCACCTGTCACAGGAGAGAGAAGGCAGAAACACAGCACAAATGGCTCCCCTGCTCTCCACAGAGTACTGTGCCACTTTTTATTTACATAACTCCATTGTGTATAATTTTTTAATTTTTGCTTCTTGAAGGACACATTGCAACCACAACTGTAGTGCACTGAGCTACAGAAAGCTGCTATACCATAGGATTCTGATTCTAGAACAAAAGGCAAAGGCAGCAAGTCAGTTCTGTGACACTTGCTTCAAACCAAGGAAGAGACCCCAGAAAACATCACAAGAAAACCAGAAACGAAAAGGAAAGATGTCATAAGCAAGAATCTTTAAGCAGGAAGAACAGTCTGGAATAACAAATTTCACCAGGGAAATAAAAAACAGTAGAGCAAAAGAGGACTGTAACAGCTGCAGATGAAATACGAAGAATATTGCAACCAAGAAACTTCTGGTCCAGAACTCAAAAATCCAAAGTTCAATTCATGGCCCAGACACGAACTTCCTGCCTGATATTGGGCAACTCACTATCACAACCTTGACTTTGAACCTCCAGTTTGTAAAATGCAGAGACTTCCTTTACACCCTGCAGGCGCAAAGCCCAGAGAATTGCAGGCTCCTTCTCTGTAGGAACACAATCTGCATTTTCTGTTCCTAGGTATAAAACGTTGTGTTTGCTTATATTAAAGTCTAGGTTGCTAAATAAAAATACACAAAAATCCAACAAGCCTAAAATAACAAAACAAACACCCCTCCAAAAAAAGAACCAAAACAACAAAGAAACTGGCCCTTCCCACAGAAACTGGATCAGCCATTCTGCATAACTCTCATGTTTTGGAAACCTTCCCAATTTTTGTAACACCTGAAAATTCTGTGTTCATTATCAAGTCAAGAACAGCCTCCTAACAACAGTTCATGCACAAATGCCTAAGCTGAATTTGGACTCCACAAATCTACAGCAGCATGCCTAAAGATGAGCAAGCTCCACTAAAATTGTACTTGCAAATTTTTCCACTGAAACACAACGAAAGGACCAGTGAAAAACAGACTTCAGGAATGTTTCAGAGTCTGATTCTCTTGTAACCACTAGACATCTGTACAGAGTGACCATCTAACTCCCTGAAATCACAAGGGCAGCATTTAATGCATTTTATGAAAATGGATTCCTCTTTCTTCCATGTCTCCAAGGCAAAGGCAGTAAACTAAGTGAAACTGTCCCACGAAATGAATCCAGCCTGGGGCTCCCAGCTGGACCTCATTCAGTATTGCTAGAGTGCTTTCCCTGTGCTACCATCAAGATCAACTGTGTCAATTCTGTCCAAAGTGCAAAATTCAGTTTTATCCAGAAATTCAGCAATGAATGAGAAGATGTGCTGATTTTTTTTCCCCACAGTCCTATCTTAATTCACACAGATACATCAGAGAAAAGCTCTGCCTGTCTCTATTTGAGTCTGGATATGGACTCCACTCTTACTCGCTCCAGAGAGGAAGAGTGCAGAAGATATACTGGAGGAACTGATGCTGGCACTCCACAGGGACACAGAGAAGGGACACACAGATAGCACAGCACACAACTCTGTGTATAGCAGACCACGTGTACTTAGAGCTGTGGTTATGTACCTCTCCCACACTTGGGTTCCAGCACAAGATCCGATTGTCTTTGGCGCTACTCAACAGCAGCTCAGGGTCAGCCTGGCACCAAGAGAGAGAGAGAACTCCCCTAAAATAGATCAGAAAGAAATCAGTCATATTTCCTACTCAAGTCTACTCCCCCACTCTGTCACCAAGAAAGCAGCAGGAATGCTGCTTAAGCTCAGAAATGCTCCTTCTCACCTCTAGTAGATGAGAACCCAACCCTCAACCACAGATTTATCTGTGAAACAAAATAAAGATAGCAAAACATCACAGTTCTCCTAAGGACAGTCTCACAAATGTCTTTTAAAGATGGAGAGCCTTGAAAAGGTACTACAACAAGCAGACCCCCACCTCGTGTGCTTTTCCAGCTGGCTCAAAGGAGAGGTAGCAAAGCGTAAGTCCCATATTTGGATCACTGGCAGGCGGTCATCCTCAGAGGAAAGCACTAGTTGGGTTGCAACTTCTGGATGCCAGGCCATTCCTGAGCAATGCATCTAGGGACAAAAATAGCAGAGGCTGAGAACTCAGCAAAGCAAGCTGGCAAAGGCACAAATGGGCCAGAGCCACACCATTCTGAACTTAAAACTTGCCTACAACACTTGGCTTAAAGCAACGTCGTGCTGTGGAAAGCAAGTATTTCTACCTTCTCTAGACAGCAAAAAACCCCAATAACCATACAGAAGTTGAAGGACTACTTCAAAGCTTATTTAGGAAGACAGCTGGGATTAAAACACAGCTCTTTAAATTCTCATAAATGAGCTGCAGAAACTGAATGTAAGGCTGCCCTAGTTTTAGGAACAGCTCGGGGTCTTGCTTCTCCATTTCATGAGGGGAAAAAAGAGAGAAGTGCTTTGATGCTGCAGTTCCAAGAGAACCAGGCCCAACAGCTCCCACAGTAAAATCCCTTCATCCCAATAACCAGGGACACTACTTTGCATTCACACGTGACATGTTGTAAGCCTGTCAGAGTTTTTTCCTCCACTCACCCTGTTGCTGTGGTCACTGACTTTGATGATAGGCTCATTCTTCCTGAGGTCCCAAACCACAGCCTTGCCACTGGGGTGAGCGGAGGAGAGGATGTGCTGCACCTGACGATTCCAGGAGACCACACTGATGTCTTCATGAGGCTGCCAAGACAGGAAAGGCCATGCACCCATCATCTCCTTGTTGAGGGAACACTAACCACAGGATTCTGCCATGTTCTTACCTGGGGGATCTGAGGATATATAGATTCTTCCCTTCAGTCACTGAGCAGCTAACTGAGAATAGCAGCGCTGACCAGAAAGACTGGAGAGCACAGAAAGCCCTTCACTCAGAATGTACAGGACAGGCAGATTCTATGGGGAAATGTCACCTGGAAAAGCACCTCTGCATTTTGGGAGCAGGTACTGTATTCTGCGTTGGCCAAAAGTGCCATAAATCAGTCAAGAGAGAACTGCAGGTGAGAGAACATAGATGCATGCTTCTACTCTGACTCCTTGGATGAACTTAAACGGGAAGATGACCTTGTGTAACATTTCAGGAGTGCAGCGAGATGGAAAATGATGAAACATTCAAGGCTAATTGCTGTGGGTGAACCTACTGCAACGCAGGAAATAGGCAAAGAGACAAATGAAGGCTTATTGGAGGAAAAACTTGGCCTGCTTTTAGGTAAGTTTACTACAATTTTTTCCACTTTCAGGAGTTGATTGTCCTGAATAACATTATCATCATCAGAGGATCAGAAGCTTTTTCCTCTTCAAACTCAGGAAACATTATCTGGGACTAATAGCCAAGATGTATTAAATGGCTCACTGGCTTTGCTAGGGATATTACTTTCATGAGATATGAAAAGCTTCAGCTGAAGCCTGAAGTAAATTCATTCCTCAGAGAAGGTCCAATAAGCCTTCTTAATCCATCACACATGCCCCAGATGGATCAAAGATAAACTGGTCGGTTACTTGATTCAAATCCACAAAGAGCTTACCCATCCATGCAAAGTGCATCCTTCCAGAGCTTGCCAGCCTGCCCCCCTCCCCTTAGAACACTCTTTCCATCTCCTTAGAATGAAGCTGATCAGTCAGTTCTGATTCATCATTCTCCTGACAGATGTCAAGGTCATTCCCCCTTCACAGGCAGACTAGATAAGGTTAACTCCACACACTCACATCTTTTTTTGTCCTGCCTCCTGAGGTATAAAACAGCAAGATATAAAACTTTTTACCTGTGATTTTGTCCCTGGAGTCATAGGCACACTGAAGTTATTCAAGTCCCAGATGAAAATTTCAGAATCATTGGCTCCAGAAGCCAAGAGGTTACTCTGCAGAAAAAGTAAAAGCTCAGCTGAGTTTCACAGGGAAAGAGGGTGGATTTCTTAAAAATAAACATAAGCTGAAAACCCAAACGTTTCCAAAGTCAGATGAGAGCTGCATTCCACAGCCACTGGTAAGCAGACAATACTAACAAGCTGAGCACTTCTCTGACCTCTGTGCCTTCAGCTGTGCCATGGTACAGACCCCTCTAAAGTTTGTCTAGCAAGCTACATGTTACTCATCATGAAATTGTGCCACAGGCCTGGGAGCAATTGTCCCTGGCCAGCTGAGCCTTTAGCTCTGCATCCTGGCACCAAGGACATTTCTTCTCTGAAGATGCACAGAAGGCTTCCCACAAGGGTATGCAGACAACTTTCAATTTGCCTTTGTGCTACCACAAGAACTTGTGTTCTGTTCACTACCCACTTCAGCTGATCAGAGCCCTACTGAATCAGACACCAACTGAACAAATAAAAGAGTTCTTACTCTAAGATGGAACATTTTTTCAAAACACCTTTTTAAAGGGAGGCAAGAGACTTGATCAAGATCAGAGGGGAATTCAATGGTAAAGCTGTGAATAGAACCCAAAGTCTCATGCCACAACCACCATGTCTCTTTCAGGTTACTTCAGCTTATGGTTCTCTATACACAAGGGAAGAGCATCTTTCTGTAAAATGGAGATTAACTTCAATTTGGTTATAGGTATCTTCATGTTGCCTACCTGGAAAGGGTTGAAGTCAAGGGCTCGAACAGGACCCGAATGCTTTTCTGTCTGCCCAATCACAGGTTCACTCTTTGAAGTCAGAATGTGGTGTGCACTGTACATTGTCAGCACACCATTATCCCCTCCACCAATGATCACACCAGAGGGCTCTGGGGACCCATTTCCAAAGTTACCCCAAACCAGCTTATGAAACCTAAAAAAGCAGAAAATAAAGCTATCGTAGGCCAGAGTGGTGGAAGCCAAAACACTCTCTGCATTACCAAAAACCACATCCATGTTCTGAGCTATCAAACATAACCATCAGTCTGCACCATCTACATAACCATTTCCCTTTGAAGATGACTGTGGCTCCTACATGGAAAAAAGGAAATGAGCTTCCTTGCAAAGACTCATGGAGGACTTAAAAAAGAGAACTTGTCTGTCTCTTTTCTTCTTTCTTTGTTTTGCTTCTTCCTCCCTTAAAATGTTTATAACCTCATATGAGATTTGGTGGTGAATTACACTAACCCACAGTATATACATAAAATTAGATTGCAGGAGTACATGCCTTCTTTTCCAGAGCTATTATCTGAGAAACATGTTAATCCAGTCTAAAAGCTGCTAGTTACAAACCAGGGCTGTGTTTCACATCACCCACACTGATGAGCCTAAGAAATCACCTTGTCTTACAAAGCTGGAAGAGAAGTTTTACTCTGCCTCTGGTCTCTTTATTGCGAACCAATAGCCCTCAACAAATTCACCTGACACAGAATGACTCTCCTGACTGACTACCATGTAGGTCCTGTCAGGCTTCTCCAACAGTCCAGCTGCTGTACTTCTACACCCAACACAATCTGTGTCCACAAATACGTTCAGTTCTTGAAGACAGAGGTTGATTGATGTAAAAGATCACTTTATACCCCAAAAATATGATCTCCTCCTCTCTTGTACCAGAAAAACCCTTTTCAGTTCCACGGACTGACACGTTGATGTGAGTCCCTGGTACCTGTTTGAGGCAGTAAGTGTTCCTTTCTGCTTCATGTCTAGGGAGGGATCCCTGAAGTCAACCTCAAATATTTCCAAAGTGGCATTTGTACTGAAGGATGCATCCAGCTGCTGGGCAGATGTTCCTAGCAGAAGTAAAGGCAAAACATGGGTACATTTTTTTCAAGAGCATGAGATACAGAAAGAGCAAAGCACTGGATCCCTGTTCTTCATGACCAACACAACCTTGGTTGTACCTGTTCAAGGAGAGGACACCTCTGAATACCTCAGAAAAGGGAACCAACCATTATTACAACTTTAAAAGAAATTAGAACTTCTTCAAGAAACTCTAGGCACCAGGGCCACTGTTGTGCATGCACCTTCCTGTCTTGGGGTAAGTGCAATGAATTTCTGCTCTCTTCCAAGCAGCCACAGCTTCTGGTATTAACTCCATACCTAAACTACAAATGCAGCTGCAGCACTAGACCCTGATACAAGTATGATACCAAATTCCTCTGTCTATTGCTCCTCAGCCAGATGCCTTCATCAAACCTTCTAAACCTGCCCTACAGCAAAAGTTCTTCAACCACAGCCAAGTAAACACTCCCCAGTGCCCAGAGACAGCAGTCACACACTGGTGGATTCCTTCCTTCTCCCTTGGCTTACAAGATGAATGCTAAAAATAGATTTCCCCTTGCCTAATGGGACACTGCCAGGCAAACAGGCACTCAGTTACCACAGGGGTGCTGTGTGACTGCCTACAGCATGGGAAGTGCCCAGGAGACTATTTAAAAGCAGTACAAATTATGAAACTCTGCAATTCCTGCTCTAAAGCAGACTGAAGCCAAGACCTTTGGTCCAACCAAGATTCTTTCCTTATCAGAGAAAGACAGACTATCTACCCCAAAATGGTAATGCTATTTTTAAGGCAACAGCCAAAAATGTGGCACTTTTTTTTTTTTTGGACAGTCATCCCTGGAAAAAAAAAAAAAAAAAAAAAAAAAAAGAAGCCAAACAAAATGGCAGCACTGCAGAAGCCAGGCAGGAGGCAGACACGAGTGGGTCTCATGCTGTCCAGACAACCCCCAGCCTTTGGTTCCACACAGGCAGCACACTGATCCCCTGCAAGCTCAGTGAAGAGGCTGACTGTGCTTCAGGCAATAAAATTATTACAACAATAGTGAAAAATTAACCATATCAACAAAATTCTAAATTCAAAGTTTTGCAGAAATATTGAAAATTGAATAATAACCAAATCATGCAGCCTAAGGGAGAAAATATTTCAATTATTTGACTGTCAAACCATGTGATGTTTTATCTTATGTTTTATCTTTTTATCTTAATGTTTTATTTTAAAGTAAAAATGAGCTTAAAGAAACATGATTAGAATGAACTTTATTTTTCTTTCTACAGAGAAACCACGTAATCTTACTTTGTTTTAACTGTTATAACAAGAAGGTGTTGGAATTCATGCAGACTTAATTAGAAGTTAGATCAAAAAAAGCCATGTATTCACCCTTTGAGAAAAACCACTGGCCTTTAAGGCATCAAAGATGGGCATAAAAATAATCCTCTACAGGTCACTTAAAAAATAAGAAAGTAAGAATGTGATGTTTTTGGTGTATGCTTGGAAGTTTTCCAGAGACTATTAAGGTAGGAACTGTTGACAGTTAAAGCAAATACAACTCTACATGAAATCTGTGAATCATTCTTTAACTTTCACAAATTGTGAAGAACTTTACCTGTTGCTAGATAAATGGGGTGGTGGTTTGCTGGGCTCCATGCCTGGACAGCTGTTCGCTCAATTTCCTTCAGCTTCATTTTCCAGGCTCTAGAAGGAATTTCAGACAGTGGTCAGAACAGGCAGATCAAGTCCACGTGAAAATAATCACAGCAGTAACACAATATCCCCCTTACAAAAGTACCATGGGAAGAGATGTCTTTCAATGGAGAGAAGTTCCTTGTTACTTCCTGAGCTAGTGAATACAATTTCACAGGAATTAATTCAGGAATTTTAGAATCCATGAAATAACCCAGTCAGGAACTAGGGAAATAAACTGATTGCAGATTTTTTTTTTTACATAGCTCTTTTTTTTTCATTTACTCTGATTACAGGAGGCTGTCCATAAAAGGAAGGGGATTAAATTAAACAACATACTCAGGTCTTCAATCCAGGCTCTTTTAAATCAGCTGCAGAAATTCATTTACATAAATGTATTTGCAAAGCACTAGGAGCTCTCTCTGAACAAGCTGATGTCACTACATACATAGGCAAAAAGGGAGAAGTCTCAGGGCAGGCTAAATTCCAAACATAAAAGTGATGTGGCAACATAAAACAAAGTACAAAGCTATCACATACCAGACCACTTAATGTACTTTGTTCTTGTTCCTTTGAGAAGTGAAAGGAAAAAAATTCACTTGACTTTCTGCTTGACTTTTTAAATGGTAGAAGGTGAGAAGAAGTGACCTAGAAGTAACCACTGGGTTTCAATCTCAGCTCTGACATCAGTTCCTTTTATTGACTCTGGATAGATTAACTGACACCTGTGAAATGGGGACACAACTTCCCCGTGTCACAGGGGAGAGGTTAGCTGGGCAATCATGCAGCAGGGTAACAAAGTCAAACAGCAGCAGCAGGCAGCCAGGAGGCTGCAAAACTGAATATAAATATAAATACAAATGATCATTCCATTAGAATAGAGTCCCATTCTTGCTGAGGGGAAAGCACCCAGCACCTCTCCCCACACTGTGACAAAGTCTGGAAAGGCATCCTGTGGCTTATATGAAGCTGTGGCCTCCTGGAGCCAAGAGATTACAGTATCACAGCATCTTTCCAACACCTCCTGCCCCTGCAGCCCCACTGCAGCTGGGGTTCTGCAGGGATGCAGCAGCACCTTCTCCGAGTTTGGAAGGACAGAAAAGTTTGATTCGACTCTTCCCCTGTGAGCTGGCAGTGTGGGTGTCCCTGTCCCGGGCAGCACCCAGCGCTGCCACGGGAGACTTCAGGGAGGGGTTGCCCTCTGCTGTCACCTCCCAAAATAGCACCCAGGGCTTCTGAGGAAACTCAGGCTTCTCTCAGGACCTCTGATTAATTAATCATGACAATTCTCCCTTCTTGTACAGACATCCGATTACTAATACATTAGCCAACCTCAGAGCCGAGGCCGGGGACAGCAGGAGCATCCCCCCCAGCCCTGTTTTCCTGCAGTGTCCTTAAAGGATAACACAGCCCAGCAGGCTCCCCACCACGGGGAAGAGGAGAGCACACAGATAAAGACAACAAAAGTAACAGCACCTGTGAAAAAACCGTGATGAACCATGCAAACACTGCTGATGGAGGCAAAGCCTCCTCACCTGTGCTAACCTGGAACACCTGTGGTGTTGAAAAGGCCACAGCTGATGCTGTAGCAGCTAATTGGCCCTCAATTGGCCATGATAATCACCTGTCATATCACTCCCTTGCACCACCCAAATGCTGTCAATCATAAGTCCCCTCCTCCTGACTTTCCCCATCCTCCTCCTGCCCCCCGGGCACCAAACCATTCCGTTCTGCACAGTTCCTGCCGATGCCCGAGCACAGCACAAACCGGCAGCCTGATCCCCTCAGCTAAAGGTAAAACTGGGTCAGCAGGACAGAAAAGACTGGTCCCAAGGTCACCTAGGTAACAAGCAGCCACCCTGAGACCAGCACGAAGCCTCCTGGCCACGACAGCACGGTTGGCACAAGGGTGCCCCACAGCTTCCACATCCCAACGCCAATGTAAAGCCTTTGCACAGACCTGACGCTCGCAGCTCCCCGGTGCCCCACAGCCAGGCTGCTCGCTGTAAGTCCCGGCTGCGGGAGCAGAGGGACGCTAATCTCAGCTAATCATCGCTATGCTGAAGGCGGGGCTGTTCCAGGGCAGGCCTCAGCACGTCCTGCCGTGACAGCTATCACGGTCTGCACAGACACTCCCCGCGCTCCGATGGCGCTCAACAAGCCAGGGCCGAGCTGCAGGGCAGGCAGGCGGGAGCACAGACACCTGTGTCGGGGCAGCACCGGGCGGTCAGGGGGAAAGCACCGAGGGAGAGCACTGACCTGGGACACCGGGTGCCACACAACAGGCCCTGGGTCTCGCCAGCGGCCGCCCCGCTGCCCCCGGCGGAGCGGAAACAAGGCCCGGGGCTCCCGGAACCCGAGCACGGAGCCGGGCCGGGGGGCGAGGGCCCGGCCTGGGGACCCGCAGGTGCCGGGGCTGAGGGTCGGGAGAGGCGGGTCAGGAGGAGGAGCAGCCGCCCGGGGCCGGGGCGAGCGGAGCGGAGGTGCCGGGGAGAGGGTTCGGCCGCGGCCCTTACCGCTGACTGGACTGGACTGGACTGGGACGGACTGGACTGGACTGGGCGGAGCTGGCGCGACCCGCGCCCGACGCCTTCCGCAGCACAGCCCTGACGACGGTGGCCGCCGGGAGCCGAAAAACCGCGGCCCGCGAAGCGCCTCCCGTCATCTCGCCCCTCAGCGCCTGCGCGGGGTGTGTGTGTTTGGGTGTGTCTGTGTGAGTGTGAGAGTGTCTGTGTGTGTGAGTGTGAGAGTGTGTGTGTGAGTGTGAGAGTGTCTGTGTGTGTTTGTCTGTGTGAGTGTGAGAGTGTCTGTGTGTGTGAGTGTGAGAGTGTGTGTGTGAGTGTGAGAGTGTCTGTGTGTGTTTGTCTGTGTGAGTGTGAGAGTGTCTGTGTGTGTGTGTGGGGGGTGACCAAGGCCCCCCCACGGGACAGCCCCGTCCCATCCCATCCGTCCCGTCCCCGGGATGGGATACCCCCCAGCCGCAAGCACTTCACTTGCCAGCAAACCATAAAGGCAGGCGGGCCCCGGCCCTCTTCTCTCGGGTCTCTCCCGTTTCAGAGCAAGGTTGCCTGGACTACAAACCCCGTTTTTAAGGATTCCTGAGCCCTATTCTCTGCCCCCGGAAGGAAAACATCTTTCAGTTAGTGATTAGATACAGCCTGGGTGTACAACCAGGCAGCCACGTGTCGGGCTGGCCCTCAGCCTGCCTCTGACACCCCGATAAGGCTCCTGTCACTGCTCTCCTCTTCATTTTACTTGAAGACTTCAATAAAACCCTCTCAGCACATGGTACATCGTGCTGCCACATATACCATGCAGCTGTAATTCTGCTTAACATAACACCCTGTAACCAAACTCTTGTTTCAGGGTCCCCATAGCTCAAAACACTTTAAAAACCCTTCTGGGGTAAAACAGGATTGTAATTTAAAAGTAAGCATGTCTGTAACTGGAGGAGGAGATGGTGGTTTACAGAGCTGTGAGGAATGCTGACTGCTCAGCACCTCCAAAGACCTGAGTTTTACTAATGCATACAGATTCATTTGCCCTTGCATCCAGTCATGTAATTCCCTCAAACACACATCCTTAGAGAAAGCCCTACACAGAGATGTAGCTAACCACCATCCCTTGGTTCGGGGTTAAAAACCCCTACAGACTGAAAAATCACAACTCACTGTCTTCAAATACCTGCTGCTAACTGTGAGTGGTGACAGGGCACTGAGAGCACAGCACCCAGCAGAGCCCAAGCCCCTCACCTCCTGTGATCACCCACTCCTGCAGCCAAACAGTGGGGGCTAAGACAGCACAGGGGAGCTGACAGAACTCTCTCACTGTAAATCAGTAATGAAGATACTGCCCCTCCAAAAAATAAGGGGAAAAATATATATTAAGGGAAGAGCGGATCTGAGAACAGTCTAGGAGCCTAATAAAATTTTCACTTTTCCAAACAAATTGCTGAGCAAGCCATATGAGGCTCCAGAGCAGAGGTGTGCACTGGTTTCATGGGCCAGATGTAACTCCAGCCCTGATGGATAAGCTCAGGCCATGCAGGAGCAAACCTGGGCACCCGTGCTCTGGGAGCAAAGCTCAGGTGCAGCAGGACAGGTGGTGCCTGAGCTGGACTCACTGATTATCCCTTCCACACCACTGCTGCCCACAGCTCTGTCAGCTCCAGCCTAACACTGCTCAGCCCTGTGCCTCTCCTATGGCTTGTGCACGCTCCACTTGAAAGGGGGCCTGAGCAGAAAGAGATGGAAAATCAAAGCCAAACCCCAGTGAGGATGGGCAGTTACTCACACGGAGGAGCTCCCAAGCACTGGCACCTGCCAGCCTGCTTCTGCCCTGACATTTTGCTCTACAAGATGACACTCCAGTTCAAATCTCAGCAACCCCTCCAGCAAGCCACTTGGTGGCAGGCAGTATCTCCTACAGAAATAGGAACGCCTGTGTACATAAAACAGCAGCAGTCTGTCCTAGGACTGCCCTGAGAACCTTGCCTGTACCCAGAAATGGAGGAGGTCATGCAATGCCACTCACTGGCCATTGTGCAGCCCTCTCACACCAACAGAGGACCACTACCAGAGTGGGTATCAGGGATACATTTTACTGCAGTTAGTGACTGAACATTGCAGAACAAGCACTAACATCTGCCAGGGTGAAGAGCAGAGAAGATGCCAGCCCCAGCAGAGGTGGCAGAGGAGCAAGGTAACTCTTCCATAACCTTCAGATCTCATAGTGTGTCACTGCTGGTGGCTCTTTACTGGGGTCTCCTCCTCTCTCCAGATACAGGTCATTGAAGGGATATTGCTTCGGTCCCTACAAGGAGAGACAGAGAGTGGCAGATTCACCACACTTGCCAAGCAAATTAAGGGGAAAACGTCCCATCCCACCCTACCCCACCCAAATCAAGGCTTGTAATTTACAGCCGTGCTTCAGCAGGAATGCTGGTGCACAATGAAAATAAATTCAGAGACAAAAGTCCTGGTACAAACCCATGTCCTTTAATAGAAATATCAGGGTGGTCTTTCATTTAACCTTAACCAACAGTTCATTTCACAGCATGAGGGTAATACGCTGCAAAAGCTGTTGGTGTGTTCAGCTGTATTTTTCAGAAGTACATTCCACATGATCCACATCACAAACTATAACTGAAAATACAGTGCAAGAGAAGAGACAAAACTTCTTCCTCTAGCAGATACACCCAGGGAAGGAGAATACCAGGGCCAGAGAAGGGTAAGTGGCACAGCTTAAAAAGATTTCTCTGCGAACAATAACTTCTTGCTATGAAATAACACCTGGGAGCTGAGCCAGGTCAGCCAATAGAACACCTCAGCAGCAGGGTTTGTGTTCACTCATCACCCAGCTGCAGCCAACCCACTGTTCTGGGCACCAGCAGTGACAAAAGGCACAGCTGCACTCCCTCTGGTCACCCAGGGCTGTCACTCACCACAGGCCTGTAAGATGGATAGATCTCTCCAAGAGCAAACATGACCAGCATGGTTCCCAGGAAGACAAGAAGGTGTTTGCTCATGATGTGCCAGGGAACTGGAGTGGGGGAGGTATCGACCCGGTTCCGAATGTACATGTCAAAGTTCCAGTGCATCTGAAGAGCAAAGGAAAACACTGCACATTTACCAGTGCTGCTCAAGATGCTTTTATCAAGGCAAAAAATGCTTTGCAGCATTCACAAGGCTGCCAGGAGCTGTTTAATTTCTACCTCACAAGGGAAGATCGAGTTGCAGTGGAGGGGATTTGCAGCAACTTGCCCCTTGCAATGAAACTCAGGAGCCCCAATTCTAGCCCATGTTTATACCTGTGCTTAAGTACAGGGTAGCAGGACCTTTTATTCATATCCATTGCCATGGCAACTCAGATCTGTTCCCCTCATTTATGAAGTTCAATGACATGCCCAAAATGACGTTTCAAAAAAGGAATCTACTTAACTAACAGCTACTTCCACTGTACTGAGAGGACCTCATGGGCACGAGGGCTGCTTTGATAAATGACTCTGAGCTAAGCTCTCATAGTGAGTCAAACCAGGCAAAGAAAATGGTGAGGCTTTCTAATTCCTGCAGAGAAACTGAAGTGTGTAAAGTTATACACAGAATGGAACTGAAAGCACTAACTAGATGTGCAGGATAGTATTTAGTAACAGTAACATTGCAACCACAATGAAAAGTGCCACCAGCATTCCTACCGGCTGCCCCCAGTTATGCCTCAAATCCTGCTGGTCCCACTGGTACCAGGGGTCTCTCTCATGAAGAGACTTGTTAGGGAGCTTGGGGTAGTCACCATACCTGTGAGAAGCAGACAAAAAAACAAAGACACAAGAAATCTTATTAATATAGATAGATTCTGTAGGAGACACCATAGGACAGGCCTATGGAGAACACAAACATTGCTTTTATAGCTCCTACATATACACATTTTTATCTGCAACTTGCACAACCATCAGCCTGACACCAGCCCTGGGGAGCATCCCATGAAGTGACCTTTTGGGGCTACAATAGCAGGAAGAAAACGCAAGATTATCTGGAATAATTATCTGGACTATCTGTCTAGCAGTTTGCACATCCAAGCATCCCCCCGACTTCAACGTTTGTCCCCAGAAACCCTTCTTCCCGAGCCGGCCTGCAGTCAGTCTCTCCCTCAGTCAGTGTTTTATTCCCCCAGGTGGTTCCCAGGTGTTCTAGCACAGTGCTGTGTGTCCCTGGAGCCCCTGGGCAGGCACAGCTCACCCGAAGCCCTCGTCGGGGTAGGGCTCGTAGTCCTCCACCCTCATGTTGTACTTCTTGGCAGCTGCCGCCCGCTCCTCCGGTGTCCGGGGGTAGGGCCCGGGCAGGAGATCCTTGGACATCTCGGAAGCTGCCGGGAGAGCACGCAGTGGGGAGGGACAGGGTCAGGGTTAAGGTTTAGGGTCAGGGTTGGGGTAGGGTTAAGCTTTACGGTTAGTGTCCGGGTTAAGGTCTAGGGGACATCCCGGGGAGGTCGCGCCGTCCCCGTCCCCGTCCCCACCCCCCGGGCCCGTCCCGTCCGCAGCCCTGCCCCAAGGACACCCCGGACCCAGCCCCAACACCCGCAGCCCCGCTCCCGCCTCCCCGCTCACCCCCTCGCGTCCCCGGCGGCAGCGCAGCCCGGGCCGCCCAGATCCGAGCGGGTGCCCGGGGCCAGAGGACGCGGCGGAACCCGGCGGCAGCCATCGCCACCGCAACAGCCACCGCAACAGCCACCGCGCAGGCGCCGCGGGACGGGGCGGGGAAGATGGCGGCGGGAGGCCCCGGGACGGGGTGCGGGGTGCGGGGGGGAGTTAGGGGGTGCGGGAGGGGTGCGGGACCCCGCAGGTCAAACACCGGCCGTGTCCCGGGCTGCACCGAGAGAAACGCGGCCATCAGGGCGAGGGAGGGCAGGCAGGGACAGAAACGCCTCAGGAGCTGGCATGGCACTGGCTCCTGGGAAGGAGCCGTGGTGGTTCTCCTGCTGCCATCCGGGAGGCGCCATGGGGGCTTCTGATGACGTCATAAACAAAACTCCCGCAAAAAAGACAAAACCGCGGCCGGGGGGCAGCTCCCGTGCCAGCCTCCCACCGCCAGGTGGCGCTGCTCCCCGCCGCCCTCTCGATGCTATTCCCCCCGCCCTGACCTCACTTCCGGTGCCGCTGCAGTCAGGCGACTTCCGCTTCCGGCTTTTTAGTTCCGGGCTCTCCGGTGGAGGCGGCGATGGCGGCGGCGTCCTCCTCCTCGGCGGCGGCCTCGGGCTGCCTGGAGGGCCCGGCCGCTACCGCGGGGCCTGGCTGGAGCGAATCCCAGTTCCGTCGTTACTCCTTCGAGACGCGGCCCATCCCGCGGCTCAGCCACAGCGACCCCCGCGCTGAGGAGCTCATCGAGAACGAGGTACGGGGGCAGCGGCGGCACGGACCGAGCCGGGGCTGCGGCGGGGCCGGCTCCTTGTGACCCGCGGTGTGCGGCGGGTAGAGCAGGGCCGCAGGGATCTCATCGCCCCGTTCCAGCACGGCGGGTACCGCTGTCCCCGTTCTCGTCACCACAGCGGGCTTTGCTTTCCGGTGCCGCGGAGCGGAGCCGTGAGACGTGCCCGGCACGTTTGGTGTCAGCGCTTCGTCCTGCGGGTGGAAACGAGGCGTGAGACCTTGGGCGGGCGTTTGGTGTCCGGTCATGAGAGCGGCCACAGGGGCGACTGTGGGTCTTGTGTCAGGCCTGGAGGTGCTCAGCAAGGCTGCGGGGGATTGGTGGTTTGTGAAGGAACCCTGCGAGGAAAGCAGTGGTGCTTGGGCAGCTTGGGAACACGGGAGCTGTTACTCCTGTTTAGGCAGCTTACTGTGTCTAGGGGGGAAGAGAGAGGATGTCTTTTATTTCTCTTTTATAGGGATTCTTTTCCTGTTTGGTGTAGGAGAGATGGGGCAGTCCCAGTGGCTGAAGGTGATGTCTGATCCTGAGAGCTGCCTCTCTGCTCAGGGGTATTTTCCTGCCAGCTTTTGTCCCTCCCTAGCCTGGCAGTGACCAGGCAGAATCAGCAGCATTTCCTTGCTACGTGGCAGGACCAAGTAGGTCTGAAACTTTTCCCAGCTGGTGTTTGTGTAACCTCAGGTGTCAGAGATCAGCCAGGCAGATCGTGGGCTGTCCCCAGGAGCCCCTCCTTGGAGCAGGCCACCCCTTTCTTAAAACTTCAAATCATGTTTTGCTTCTTTTTGTCTCCCCAGCCCTGGGCATGTGATTGCCCTGGGTGCCTTGTTGCACCTCCCTGTTTTTCAAAGGGAGTTTGTGTGTTTGCAGCAATGAATGTGACAGCTCTGGAGCTCAAGAGGTTCTCCAATCAATAAACTTCCTGTTCCCCTCCCCAGGAGCCCGTGGTGCTGACAGACACCAATCTGGTTTATCCTGCTCTGAAGTGGGACCTGGATTACCTCCAGGAGAACATTGGCAATGGGGACTTCTCAGTGTACAGTGCCAGCACACACAAGTTCTTGTACTATGATGAGAAGAAAATGGCCAACTTCAAGAACTTCAAACCCAAGTCGAGCAGGGAGGAGATGAAGTTTGCTGAGTTTGTGGAGAGGCTGAAAGAAATACAGCAGCAAGGGAGTGCTGAGAGGTAAGGGATGGGTGGAAGCTGCTCCATTTCCCCTGCTCTCAGGAGTTTATCTGCAGTGAGTGTCAGTGATCAGAACCTCCCAAACCCTTTATTTTATTTTATTGCCCTGCTTTTCCCTGCCTCTGCTTGATGTCAGCCTGGTTATAAAAGTCATCCCATTAGCTGATCAAACTGTTTGCATTGTCTGCAGAGATTTGGGTTTTTCCTTCTCTGTCTGAGGCAGGGTTTGGACAGAGGAAGCCTTGAGCTTCCCTTTCTTGTTTTGCAGATTGTGGCCCTGGCAGAGGAGCTTTCCAGGTGCAGGGGCAGAGGCTGTGGCACTTTTCCACAGAACACCCTGGCAACTGGTGCTGACCCTCACTCAGAAGGATGAGGAGAGGTTGAGGTGTGGTTTTTCCAAGAGGGAAGGCAGTCCTTGGGATGAGAAATGCATTTTCCCTCCAGGCTGGCAGAGAGCAGCCTGCAGTGCTGCAGCTGTTTGACTTCTCCCATGCTCTGTGTCTGAGTGTGTCTCTGGCTGCAAAGGAGCTGGACTGTGTTGGGTTTCCTGAGCTCTTCTGGTAGAAGAGGTGGTTACTGCAGAGTGGTGGCATTGCTCTGGGGATTGCTTACCAGTGTGTTAGGTACTCAGCAGAGGTCAGTCTCTCAGTTTCCTCCTCCTGCCCTGAGGGGGTTGTTCCTACTCTACAATTCTCTTTTCCCCTTGTGAACGGTTCAAGCAGAACTGAGTTTTGTTCCCTTCTGCACCAGGAAATTACCAGCAAACTTTGGGGACTTTGTGAAGCTGTTTCCTCCCACAGGTGCTTGTGATGGAACAGAATCTCTAGGAGTTGTCTCTTTGTTCTGGAATCTTTCTGAAGAGTTGCAGAGATAGTTTTTATGTTTATGGGAAAGTTTAATACTTGCTTTCTGCTTGACCTTGGGGAAACACAGGCTATATCTGCAGCAGACCCTGAATGACACAGTTGGGAGGAAGATTGTGGTGGATTTCCTTGGCTTCAACTGGAACTGGATTAACAAGCAGCAAGGGAAACGTGGCTGGGGTCAGCTGACTTCCAACTTGCTTCTCATTGGCATGGAAGGTAAGCACTGTCCTCTGACTGGAGGAGAAGTGGGGCAGATCTGCTCTGTGTTTCCCTTCCAGGAGGTCTTTCAGGTGGGTTTTCCACAAGTTTCTCCATGGTCCTGCAGAGCAGGTGTTGGACTGGGGGCTGCTGTCACAGCTTGACTTGGGCTGTGGAGGGGAAGCCCCCAGAGGAGCAGCCTGAGTTCCCCCAGAGACTCTGTGCCTGGCTGGGTGTGTGGTGCTGGCAGGGCTGTGCTTCACCACTGCTGGTCACAGTCCAGGAAATGTTTGTTTGGATCCTTCAGGGGCTGGAGGTTTAAAGGACTCAGAGTCCAGAGATCCAAAATGCACAAATGTTTGCAAGCTGAGCAGTGTGAAGTCTTCTGGGCTCTTCTTGGCAAGTCCAGTGTCTGCCCAGGAGGAAATGCTGAGTATTCTGTGAAGCATTTGTTCTCATTTCAGCTGCTGGGGAGGAATTGTCTTTTAATTAAGAGCTGAGTTTCTTGTTGGAAGTTTAGAGGGCACTGGAGAACTTGACAGATGGATAAATCCTAAAAATATCTGTGTAAAATTCCAAGTCCAGGTGCAGTGACCCCAGGCAGGTGCCTTAGGAGACAGAGGCACTGCTGGCAGGGAGAGCATCCCAGGGGAAAGTGCTCAGCACCTGGAGAAGGGGTGTGGAGTTCTGTGGAGTGGGGTGCCCCCCACATCCAGTTGCAGCTCTCAGCTACTCTCAGGAGGCAACTCATGGCTGCTCAGTTCTGACAGGGGATGTTTTTTCCAACATGCTCTCCTGGCAGTGCTTTGCCTCGTTTTACTCCCTTGGGACAGAGAACTTCACAGAAAAAGCTCTGCACCAACACTCACCTGTGGGTCAGGGTAGGAAACCTCTTGTCAGGCTGTGCAGAGGAACCAAGGAGCTGCCTGGGTTCACAGAGTGTGGTTGAACAGGGAGCATTACAGGAGCATTGTCTGACCCACTTAGTGAAGCCAGGGGGTAACTGCTATCTTAACATATAAAGAGGAAGCTGAGAGAGCAATATCTGAACTGGCAAGCAGCCTGGAAGACAACTGTGAGGAGAACAAAATGGCCCCCTGTATTTCAAGATTTGATTAAATTTAAGGTCTGGTGGGGGCAGTCAAGCTTCTTAACTGTTAATGTGACTGATGAGGTGCTGTTTGAAGCCCTGATGGCAAAGAGATTTTTTTTTCCCCCAAAACAACTAGAGCTTTTTTAAAAATCAGACTCTTGGATTCCTTTTCTCTAGACTAAGATATTGTGAAAGTCCATTGCAGCACTTGCCATCTAAACAGGGTTTTTTTATGAAAAAGCTTCCCTTCAGTGTTCACCATCTGCTGTTCATGGGAACAAGCTGGAGAAGTCCTCATCCTGTGGAGCATAAGTTGCTGAATATGGATTTAGAGTGGAAATTGTTAAGTGGGGCAGCAAGTGCTCAGCAGAGGCTCAGTGATGGGTTTGTAACCTTCTTGTGGCCGTTTTCCTTGCTTGGTTTCCTGAATCTGTGGCAGCACATTTGCTGCCTCTGGTAAGGAATACAACTTCTGTCATTCATACCTCTAAGTAAGAGCCTCTTATTTTTGTCTTTTCTC
This sequence comes from Calypte anna, assembly GCF_003957555.1. NCBI lineage: Eukaryota > Metazoa > Chordata > Aves > Apodiformes > Trochilidae > Calypte > Calypte anna. The sequence continues at coordinate 118,296 of NC_044252.1, forward strand.
TCTCTGCAGGGAATGTGACACCAGCCCATTATGATGAGCAGCAGAACTTCTTTGCCCAAATTAAAGGTTACAAGAGGTGCATTCTCTTCCCTCCTGACCAGTTTGAATGCCTCTACCCTTACCCTGTGCACCATCCATGTGACAGACAGAGCCAGGTGAGAGCAGTAGATCTGTTCTCTGCCATAAAGGGACATTTGGGAAGAGGCTTGGTGGGAGGAGGAAGCTACCTTGGAGTCAAAGCTCCATCCCACTTGCTGAGTTGCAGGTGCTGGGGCTTACTGATGGCTCAGCTGGGCTGCAGCTGGTGCCTCCTCTGTTTTGGTTCGTGGATCACTTGGTCAAACACAGACATGCTCAGGCACCAAGCTGGGGTACTTTGGGGGTGCTGCAGGACCTCACGGTGGAGTTAAGACGAATGGGAATGATCTGTGTTGGGATACTGTTACTTCAGGAATCTCTTCTGAGGGTCTTGGTGTTCTTTCCTCCCAGGTGGACTTTGACAATCCTGACTATGAGAAGTTCCCCAACTTCCGGAGCGTGGTTGGCTACGAGACGGTGGTGGGTCCTGGGGATGTGCTGTACATACCTATGTACTGGTAAGGACAGTGGTGGTTCTCTGCAGTCACCAGAAAACAGGTTTGAAAGGTCTTCTGCTTAGTGTTCTCTTGGCATTAAGGGAGTTTTGTGAACTTCTTCAGCAAGTATGATATTTTTTGGGACGTCTTAGGCCAGTCTGCTTCCACTTCCTGTCTGCTTGATGGGGGTGATATTTCTCCCTGACACTACGTTGTTGTGTGAGCATTCCACTAATGTCTGCAATAAGAAAAGGATCTATATTTAAATAAGGAGAGCTTTCCAGCAGGTCTGGGGCCTTGATGGTGGAGGTGTAGGACAAGGCTACTGCAGTCTGAGCTCGTCCATTCAAAGGATTTCACTGCAAGCTACAGAAATGGTTTCTTTGTTGTGTGGTTTCCATGCAGGTGGCACCACATTGAGTCTCTCCTCAATGGGGGAATTACCATCACTGTGAACTTCTGGTACAAGGTGAGCTCAGGTGCCTTCTGGCACAGCTTGTGTGTTTTGGTTAGGGGTGTACTGGCACATCTTGTGGATGTGAGAACTTTATTGCACCAAACCCTTTACTTGAAAGCTGGGAACTCCTTTCCTGCTTTTCAGTCATGTGAAGAACTGGGTGGCTGGGAGAAGGTGAAGTCTGCCAACTCAGGAAGCATTTAATGAGCTATTCTTGATTATTTTCAGGGTGCTCCAACCCCAAAGAGAATTGAATATCCATTAAAGGCTCATCAGAAAGTTGCAATAATGAGGAACATTGAGAAGATGTTGGGAGAAGCCTTAGGAAATCCACAAGAGGTACAAAAAAGAGCCATACAGTCACTGCTGCTGAAATTGTTATGGCTTAATGCATCTCTCAGTCACTTCTGAACTCTGAAATTTTAACCAACCGATACTTAGAAAAACCAAACAGCAGCAGTAAGAGTATGTTTTTGAAGATCTTCTGCTGATCTGAAAGTGGAAATACTGGATGAGCAGAGGAATGTTGTCATGGTCTGTAATCCTTTCCACTGTGCTGGATCTCCTCTCTAATCATAGAATCATAGAATTGGCTGGGTTGGAAGGGACCTCGTAGATCATCGAGTCCAACCCTAATGCACTCATGTGAGACCATGCCTCTCCCTTGAGAGTCTCTCACTGACCTTCCCTCAGTCATCAGGCAGTGCTGAGAAATGGGAGTGGCCCTGGCTGAAAACAAAACCTTAGCAAAATGGTCAGTCCTGGCTGTCCCTCAAGAGACCCCAGGACCAGAGAGGATTTGATGGGTAAGAATGTCCTTTCCCTGCAGGCCCTGACAAAGTGACCACTGGTGCCTGTTAGCTTCTTTTAATGGCACCCACTGAGACATCACAGGTCTAGGGTAGGAAGTGCAAGAGCTTCAAACAAACACTGGGTGCAATGTTTGAGTGTGCCAACACTCAAGCTGAGTGTTGGCAGAGGATCCTGCAGTTTTGGTAGGGCGTTCCAGGATGTGCTCAGGGGTGCCCTGGTGTCTTATCCTTAAAACCCTTCGAAGCCGCTCGGTGTGCCCTAGGCTCAGTGTGTGTGCTGAGTCCCTCTGCCCTGGCTGATGTGCTGTTTCTGCTTTGTGCAGGTGGGTCCCTTGTTGAACATGATGATAAAGGGTCGGTATGACTAATGCCTGGCTGCCTGGTGACTGATGCTGGAGCTGCTTTGTTCACAAGCAATGGAAGATACTGAGCGCTAGTCCTGCACGCAGCACTTAACAGACTGCTGGGTGTCCTGGCCCATCCCTGCCCCACTACAATAAAGGGGGACACTGGAACTGCAAAACCGTTAGTACCCCATTCATCCTCCACTCTCATCTAACTGAACCTCCCAAGAAAGAGTCTGCACTTACTGGAAGCTGGAATCATGCTCACTGGTTTGTTTTTTTCTCCCCCTGCCCCGTTGGCCACAAGGAGGAGCGTGGCGCCTGGCACTCGGTGCGTCGCTTCAGGATGGTCAGGCCTTGGAAGAAGAGCTTGGAGGAGAGCTGGGAGTGATCTTGTTCCCTCTGCCCATGGGGCTTGGGCCTCCTGGCTGTGTTTAATGTGTTGGTGCCTGCAGTGGATGTCAGGTGGGCAGTGGTGGGTTTCACAGCCCTGTTGTTAGAGACAACACAGCCCTGTCTGTGCCCAGCTCTGGCATCTTTTGTACAGGGGAAGCGAACTCGTGAGGTGGCCTCTGCCTGCTGAGCACCTGGAGAAACAGTTCAGTTTCTTTTAACTGAGGACATCAAAGCTTTGGGCTTAGGACAGGGCAGAGATCAGAGTGAATTCATTTAGTGTGTGAGCACCAAACCCCATGCCCTCCAAGCAACATCAGTGCTGTAAAAGTCTAGGTAAACCACCTTTCTGACAGCTTTCTCTGAGGAGTGAAGGCTTCTCCTGGGCTCTGCTGAGGCTGCAGTGTGGTTCAGAGGGGATGTAGCATTACAGAGGGAGATGTACCTGCCAGGGCAATCTCCCAAGTCTTCAGTGATTAAGCCACACTTTTTAAAAGAAATTCCCCAGGGGCACCGAGCTAGACTGTCAGAATGCAGTGTCAGACAGGTACAGAGCCTCCCTCCTCCCTGCCAGGGGTGCCGGTTCCTCGAGCTAACAAGGGAAAGTGCCCTTTTTACTGAAACTGCAAGAACTCACGTGTGTGTGGCTGCGCAGAGGTGCACGTGTTTCTGTGATGTTGTGTGGCTCCTGTCCAGCAGTTAGATCCACGCCAGTGTGTGGTTCCCTTCCTTGTACAGTCACCTGAAAGAGGTCAAGGCTTTCTGTTTAAATGTGGTTGAATTTATCTTGATCCTTTTTGTGTTCCGGGACTTGATATGGCACGCCAGGAAGTGATGAGACCAGAGCATGGGAACCAGACAAGCCTCTGTTTGAGAGTTCTCAGCAATCACCTTTAAAAAAAATAATTCTGCTTTCTTCTTCCTCCTCTTCCATAAGGAAGCCCTGGGCTCACAGGGAGTCTGGCTTTTCATTCCCTGAGGTGCACTGCTATCCCTGATCTGGGGGGGTGGTGCAACAGTCTTGTATATTTGACATGGTTGTAACGGGTCCCAAGGGCTGGAGGTGAGGGAAGCTTTTTAATAGTTTATCTGTCTCATCCCAGAGAAGAGTGAGGAATTTGTTCTGTTGAGATTTCTCCGTGTTTTCCCTCTTGTTCTTCAGGGCTTGTTCTGACATGGGGTTCTGATAAATGTGTTGAGAAATGCTGCTCAAGAAGCTCTCTGGTTTTGGCCTCAGGACCTGTATTTTGCTGGGACAGCTCACACTGTGAGCTTGCTTTGCACAAAGGTGAAAGGCTTTTCAAACAGGAGGTCCCAGGGTCTGGTTTTCTGTCTGCATTTAGTGGTCAGAACAGGTGAAGTGTAATTGGCAGCTGCAGGGTCCTTGTTTAAGAAATATTTCCATGTCACTGACTGTCAGGCTGCCGTGTTACTTGTTGCAGACTCTCCAGAGCTGTGGTTAGATCCAAATGGAAGTCACTCAGCTGGAAACCTAGCAATGCTGAGCCTTTGGGTAGGTGGGGAAGAAGGCTGAGCTGCTGACTGTGGAACCAAGGCTTTCCCAGGAATCCTGGGCACATGCCCTTGGTTGAAAGATTGTCAAATGGAATTCCAACTCTGTGCTATGTATTAAGCACCTGGTAGTCTCCTGTACTACTTGTTAGGCACCATGAACTCTTGAAGCTCAGGGTGGGAGTTCAAATATCCCATGTGGAGAGAGAATGGTACTTATAGAACTTTTGGATCCTTTTTTATTTTTAAGTTTTTTTCCTTTATTTGCCAAAGGTCTAACTTTTAAAGTGTCTGAACAGGTTTTGCTGCACTTGACTTTGTGAAAGCTCATTTACAATGCACTGATGGACTGACTCCCCCCCTCCCTTCCCTTTTCACCTTGTGCTTTCAATGCCCCTTGCCATGGTATGGGGAAGCTGTGTGTGTTCTCTGCTCGGGGTGTGTGTGCAGGGGGTGGGGTGTGGTGAACACACGGTACCTTCTGAAGTGTAGTTCTTAAATACAACCAATGTTGAACAACAGAACTGTGTGGCTTTTATTTTGTGAGTGGCAATGTGATGAGGTGTGTGTATAAAGCTGCTTTTCAGTCATTCCAGTGACTCCACACGTTCTCCATGGGTGAAAGCATCTCGTCTGAAGAGCTGCCTTCAAAACAAAACAGCAATACCAGCTGCACTGTTGTGTGTCTTCATCCATTTCCTGAGGCTGCTCTCCTCAGCCTGAAAGGAGAGCTGGGAAATGAGGTGGTGTCCTTGAACACTGACAACAACAAGTGTTGGTGAGGAGCAACAGGGAGCACCCTTTGCATGTGCCCTTCCTAAGTGCTTTTCTCTAGGCCTCCTTTCTGGCACCTGTGTGTGTGTGGAGCTTCCCTTCCTCCTCACCTGCCATTCCTATTTCAGAGAGGGCACCTGTCCTGTCAGTGTCCTGGGAAGTCCTGAAGTCACCACCTTCCCTGGGCACTTCTCTTCAGTGGCACTGCCTAGAGGGAAAGGGGAAGAGATGCTCTGACTGACAAACACACAAAGTAAGTTCTAATTACTGCCTTGAAAAGTCAAATATTTGTTGCAAGCAGAGGACTAATTGTTGGGGGGAGGGAGCGGAAGTTGAGGCTCTTGGAGTGTAAGTGGAACAGATGCCCGGACGCCTTGGGGAAAGGCAGCTTTCCTCTGCAAATCAGAGCTTTAAATTACAAGGCTTTTACCAACGAGAACAGTTGTGGGAAGTCGTCTGCTCTCATTTGCGTAATGGCTTCTGTCACTGGTGATTAGACACAGGATGAAGGAAAAGAAATTTGACAATTAGGAATGAGCGATCATTAATCAGAATCTTTGTTAGAAGGGAGGGAAAGGGGGGAGAATATCCTACAAACAATGGAGGCAGCCAGTGGAGCCACAAGTCCAGGAGATGCAGAACTCTGCAGTACTACTGTTGTCTGCAGAGCACCCTCTGCCTAGGTACAGAGCCCCCTCCTCACTGCACCAGCACCCTCTGTTTCCTCCTCAGTACCTAGCTGCACACTGGCACCAAAAAATCTCAGGAATTGTCTGAGTTCTCTCCCCACACTCTGCATGTGTACCTTCTGGGCCAGAGAAGAGCAGGCACAGGCCTTGGCTGGCGTGCAGAAAGGTGAGGACGAGCAAAGCAAAAGCAATTCTAGGCTCTGTCCCTGATTCTGTCATTTCCTACAACAGCAAGGAGGGACCTGATGGGCTGCAGGACAGGTGGAGAAAGGAAGGCAGTTGTAGCTTCTCTGTGTCTGTCCTTTGCTGGCTTAGCTCAACATCCAGCCATGCACAATCCAGTATATGCATTGCTTTGGGTTTTGACCAAATTATTGGTGCACACGAAATCTCTTGCCTGCTTTTTCTTACAGACATGGTTCAAAGTCTGGCCAGGTTAAATGTTTTGGTATAGTTTATGGAAGAGGCACTGCAACAGCTGGGAGTGGGGGTGACAGACCATTTGTAGGGCATCTAATGTTGGTTGGTGCATCTCAAGGCTTCAGCTTACTGAATTAATTGGTTTCAGGGATAACCCATACAATGAGGTGTGTGAGGGCTCCAGCACGGCTGAGAGCAGCTGGAGGAGTGAGGTCAAATAGTTTGTTCTATAAAAGGACAGTCCCTGCAGCCACACAGAGGGCATGTGGGGTTATAGCAGTAGCCAAGGGGGTGGTTTTTGTGGAAGAATTTTGTGCCACAGGCAGTGGAGTGACTCTGCTCCCAGCTCCTCTGCTGGTCCCTCAGAAGCTGCTCAGAATCTGTGTTTCACTGGCGTAAAATTCTTCTGGCAGAAAGAGTGACTGGTGTTGGGTGTTCGGGTCACCTGCCAAGCCACTGCAGGCTGTGGAGCTGGAGGGCATGGGGTGGTAAGGAGTTGGAATAAGCTTCTGGTCTGTCAGCTCACCTGAACAGCAGAGATTGGTAGAGCTGGGCTGTGTTCCTTGGGTTGTCAGGCTTGACCCTCCTCCTGAAGGGCTGACCTGAGGGTGATCAGGGCTGGGAACCTCCAAGTGGAGTTTGAGGCTCTGAAGGACCCATCATCTGCCACCAATTCACTCCAAGCACAGCCCGAGCCCCTGTGCTCCCATCTCCTCCCCATCATGGAGGCAGTCCTGTGTCTCCTGCTTTTGCTGTTTGTTTATAGCTTTCCCCATCCCATCTGTCTTTCTCTTCTCCTTTCTCCCCTTCCTTTTCCCTCCCTCCCTCTCCCTTCTCCCCCTCATTCCCTGTAAGCAATTAATCACTTTGACAGGCTCGGCGATGGCCTTTTATTTCCTTGAGGCGGCCAAGAAATGTCTGTGAGCACCTTCTCTGGCACCCCTCGTGTTCTCTCACGAGTCAGAGCAACCACTTTGCTTGGAGTGACAGCACCAGGAAGGCAGAGAGAGGGGAAACTCCAGCAGAGCCAGCTGGGGACATGGGCAGTGGGGCAGCACCCGGTGGGGGTGCTGTGTGGGTCCCCCCTTACCTGTGATGAATGTCACTTCCCTATGCCTTGAATATGTTGTATTTCCCTCCCTCCCTCTCTCCAGGCTCCCCTTCTAATCATGGTCACAAAGGCAGCCAGGAAGGAGTCAGTCTACTTTAGCAGAGTGGCTGGAAGGAAAAGCTGTCAGAGAAGAAAGGAGAGAGTAGGCTGGGGTCACCAAGGGAAATTGAATGGGGATGACTTTGCAGACAGATGTGGAAGTCTTCCTGGGAAACTCCCCTTTCCTTGTGCGTGAAGCTACCTTTAAGTCTCTTGTTGTGGTTCATTTGGACTTGTCATGAGGATGCCTTCCATTCCCCAGGAGCTCTCAGGCCATGGGACATGTTAGTGGAAATGCTCAGCCACCTGCCTAGAGTGAAAGCAGGGTGGATCAGGGTGCCTGGTGCTTCTCTCCAAAATTTTTTACCTGTTCTAATCAAGCTTTACAGCATTGTCCTTCCCCCTGGAAGGGATGCTGTACCTCTGCAGTTACTCTTTGGCATGAAAGCAGATACCTTTCACAACAGGAAGGAGAGGCTCAGAAATCACTATTCTACCCTGAACCTATGGGCCTTGAGCCTTCCTGGTTGCAAGGCTCTAGAGTGAGACTGCCTGAAGCCTTCCAGAAGGGCAAAAAGTAGGGGAGGGAGTGTTTGTGCTTGGAAGTTGCCACCTCTTGAGATGGGAGAGGGTGGCAACACCAGGTGAAACCCCTTACCTCAGCAGGGCTGCGCAGGTGATAGCTCTGAGCTGACTCTGGGAAGCTCACTCCCTCGTATGAAGCATCAGTGCTTGCTATTCACACGAGTTCTTGCCCTACATGAAAGCCATGGGAGCCAGTTTTAACTGCAAGGCCCGCTAGCAGCAGGCCTGGAGAAAAACCTGGAGGGAATAGCAGAGCCTGGCCCCTTAGGACCTCCCTGTTGTTTGTCTTCTCCTTGTGGAAAGGCTGCCCTTCAGGCACAGACCTCAAAGCTGGTACAACCTAAGTCTAAAGGGAGGGTGCTGAGCTCATCTGGAATAAATGTCTCTGCCCCTGGTGGGCTGGTGGCACCAGACCTCTGGAAGGTTGGAAGATTGACGTGAAAGAGGAGCTAAGAGGCACTTCCCAGCAGATGAAAAGGCAGCGTGTGCTCCTCGGCCAAGGTCCCTGCTGAGTTTCTCTAAACTGGCATTCCTCTCAAGGAAGTATTGATTTTGTGCTGGTGGTGTTAAGCAGTGTTGTGGAAAAAGAGGCTGTAAATGCTTGGCAGAGCAGTGGTAGCCCTTCTTGGTGGCCAGGCTCACTGATCTGGCTTGTTTTCTGCTTGAGCTTCCAGGGTGAGGAACGCTGTCTTTGGGTTTCCATGGAAGTGACCAAAAATGGCTTCAGTGCCTCTTCTCCAGTGTGGGGTAGTTAAGTTTGATCCCTTGTGTTCAGTCAAAGACAGATGATGTTCTTGGCAGGCAGAAAGTGGCCTGTTCCTGGGCACTTTATGTCCAGTAATAGGAAGTAATGTTGATTTCTTGAATATAACATAAGAAGGTAACATGGTAGAGGTCTTAAACCTCCTATCTCCCTGTTGGAAGTTTTCAGAGATTTTCAGAAGCGAAGTCCAACCAATGCATGTATTACTGGTTGTCTTATACTGTTTTAAATCATCAACAGCCCTAGTGAAATCTTGGTCTTTAGGGGTTCCTGCCTGTTGAGTGCTTGTGAGGCTTTCAGTCACATAGCACTGCAGTGACAAAATCTGTGTCTTTGTCCTCCCAAAGAATGAGCAGCAAGCAGAGCACAGTGCTGTTTGATTGCTCTGAGACCAAACCACAGAAAGAGGAGCCTGAGAGTGTGCAGCAGTGGATTCTCACTGCTGCTTTCATCTGTTAAATTCTACTTTGCCTGCTCAGAAAAGTTGTGGTGACTCCATCCCTTGAAATACTAACTTGACTGGCCAAGGTCCTGAACAACCTGATCCAGTTGTATGGGAGGCTGAACTAGAACTGATCTCCTGAGGCACTTCCAGTGCTGGTTATTCTGTTATCCTTGAGGCTTGCCCAAGAAAACCCATCACCTGATGTTCTGTGTTTGATCCCACCTTGTAAAATGATCACAGAGCCCAGACAACCCAGAATGTAAGGGAAGGATCAGATTATTTCTCTATGTAGAAGCCTTTGTGGCAGGATGTTGTAGATTACTCTCTTTGGTTTCTAGGTTTATGAAGAGCGTCCTTGCACCATGTCTGTCAGCAGAACTGATGAGTGGGGCAGGCTCAGGGAGGCAGCAATGGATTGAGCTGGTCATTGCATGGCAGATGCTTGTCACTTCCCCCAGTGAGTGTCCTTACCATGCAGCAGAGGGGGTGGGATGCTGCTGGCCAAGGACAGGGCTTAGAGCTGCTTGGCTGCAGACACAAAGCAGCATTTGCAGGGTCAGCAGAGTGCTGAGGTTTGGCTCACTGCTGTGGAGCTGAGCTGGTGACATGAATGAGCTCACCTGGGGATGTCAGTGTTGCTGTGCAGCTGGAGCTGCTGCCACCCACTCTGGACAAACCCCAGGACTGTGCCCAGTTAGCAGGAGGCTGAAGGAGAACTCTACCTTGCTGCCAGGGCTGCAGGTCCCAGTTTCAGAACACTGCTTTCAGTACTGCACACTGTGCTCCTGCTGTCCTGGAGGATCTCTGCAGGTCCAGGTGCTGAGCATCCTTGTCATGGCCTGGGCCACCCCCAGTCTTCTGAAAATCTGAGATTCCTTTGGTTATTGGCAAGCATCTCCATGTCACGCAGTTCTTCCAGGCTTCTGAGTAGCACCTGAGGCTTAATGAAAAAGCTGGAACACGAGGCTAACTTTGCACGTTCCTTTAGGTGGCAGAGGTGCTCGTGCCCTTGGGGATGTCACAACCAGAGGCTGGATCAGTTGGATTTGGGAATCTCACCTTCTGAGGTGCCCTGACCATCAGAGACATTTGTGTCTGGGCTCTGTCTGTCTGGGCTGCTCTGAACATTATGGATGTGTTGCTGCTGTCTTTGCGGAGTGGATGAAAGTGTTTGTGGTAAAATGTAATCAAGTGGAAAATTGCAGTGCATATAAACACATATGGCACTCAATGACTGGGCATTAGGCACAGTGACTGCAGGCAAAAAAAAAATTATCTGTAAACGTTTCGCAGCAAGTTTCGAAATCTTAAAGAACAATAAGATATTAGCAATTTAATGGGGTGATTCAGCGAGGCAGCGATCCTTGGGTTGGGAGAACAAGGATGCATGCAGCTGCAGTGATGGGACTGCCTGGGATTACCCAACCAAGCTCAGCAAGCCCTGTCTCCCAGCACAAGAGAGCTGCCAAAGGTTTCCTCCATGTGGCAAGGTGGCTGTGCTCGGAGAGGAGAGAGCCAGGAGGTGGCCTGTGAACCTTCCCAGTGCCACCTTCCAGCCCCCTCCACCAGCCTGCTGTTTCCAGCAGCATTTGGAAGAGGTTGTGTGTGGTCAATGAGGCAGAACTGATGGGTGAGGTGGATCAGGCCTGGCTCAGGTTGGGAGCTGCAGAGGCACTGCAGGTTAATGGCTGGCTTGGCCTCCCAGAAAGGGAGTGCTGGGTCCTGCTCACCTCTTGTGCCTCCAGGCTCCATCTGCTTGTGCACTTTCCCAGCGATAGAGCCTGCAGCAGGACAAACCCTTCCTGACAGCACTGAATTTGCACCTTGCAAAAGGAGATCTCCTACCTTCTGGCACTGTGCTTGGGTCCTTCACATCTCACACCATGGGACTTCACTGCCTGAGCTGACTGTCCATCTCCAAGCCTCTTGCTTTGATCCCACTGCATACAGGGCACAAAGGCATGTCAGGCCAGCCCATGAAACTAATTTTTGATGAGTGACAGATTTATCTCCTCTTGCCATGTGCTAATTTTCTGCAATGAAGAAGGTTACCTGTGAGTGGGAGGAGATGTGCACCTTGACTTTGTCACCTGGATGTGCCTTTTCCAAGGGACACTGAAAAGCAGCTCAATGCCAAGAGGAACATAGCACTGGGGGCTCTACAGACTGCCCTGGAGTTCTGGATCTGATGGTCAAGCTTGCTCAGCAAGGATTTCAGTCCTGTCTGGGCAGGAAGCATCCTAAACTAGCCAGTGGCAGTAAGAACTGATCAAATGGAATAAAAATAGATGAAATCAATGCTTCTGGACCATAACTGACTGCTTCCCAGGAATGCAAGGAACATAGTGGGACCCTAAGCTGCTGTGAGTAGAGCAGTAGGTTCTCTTCATCTCCCTCTGCTTAGGACCTTTCCTTTTCATGCTGCTTCACATGCATCCATGGGAACATGCCTTATCCTGATCCTGGACCCAAGTGCTTGGACCATGAGCAAAGTGTAACTCCAGTGAGATGAGAGGCAGGTCTGTATTTACATCTTTTGTTTCACCTGGCAAACTGCTTAAGGCAAGTCTGCGAGAGGTCTTCAGCAAGACAACATATTTGCCACACTTGTGCGTTCAACTCTGGATAGAACTGGTGAGAATAATGGTGTAAGAAGGTTTTAGTTCATTGCTTTTACATGATGTCTATTTTCATTACATGTTTTTATCCATTTAAGAAATTCCCGCTTTAATCAAATCTAAAGCATGGCATACTGGAGAGATTGTATTTCTAGCCTTGTGCCACCTGTTAGTTTAGGCACTGTGGGACTTTACAGCTCTCAGGATGCCCTGTCCTGCTGGTGTATGACTGCTGCAGGGGAGTCATTGTCCTGCTGGTCAGCTGGGCTGAGGGATGCCTGCCCCTGTTGAGTACAGATACATTTACCCACAGAATTCCTCTGTCTTTATTATCTTCAGGTAAATCCAGCCCTCGAAGGACTGCTCAGGAAACCCACAAAATATTCTGCTATGGTCAAATCCAAACGTGAAGTTCTTCTTGACACTTGTCCCGGTTCCAGGGCTCTGCATGTGCTTGAACCCTCTCCCTGCCAGTTCCACGGGCTGTGTGAGGGATGAGGTTTCTTGGAGGTGTTTGTTATGGTGTGTTTGCCTGAGACATGCATGGACCTAGGTAGTGGTCTGGAGCATCTGGCATCTCAAACTGGTCTCTGCATAAGCTCTCCCTCATGGCATGGCCTTCATTAGGAGGGAATGAACAAGAGGCTGGAGCAGGATCTCGCATTTCTGAGCTGGTGTGTCCCAGATACCCTGGGGAGCTGCTGGGAAAATCTGGGGCTTATCTGGGGGAGCCTCTGAGGGCTGGTGACAAGGGTGAGGTAATTGTGAGGAGGACAAATAGAAGGGGGACTTGAGGGCTCCCCATGGACAGCTGGTATCTGAAGGGCCTGAAGGACAAACAGATCCTCTCTGTTGCTGTGATTCTGGTGAAGGTCCTCTGGAGGATGACAAATGGGTCTTCCTTCTGCCTGGTGGTCACAGGAGAGGAGAAAGTCCATGAGTGAGGGTGTGAGAGGCTTTGAAGACAGTTGGTGAACCAGAAAACTTCTCCCTTTGAGTAGGTACAGTCCCCTCCCCTGCTCCTGTGGCTCAGCAGCTCTGCTGAGGCAGGCACCTGATGGTCTCTTCATGCAGGTCAAGAACAGGAACACTCTCCTCTTGCTTGCTGTAGCAGGTGGTTTGATGCTCAGGATGGCAAACTGGAAATGGTAGGGTTGATGGAGTGCATGTGCTGGTCTCTTCCTCTGACAGATTATGAAGCCACCTGAGTCACTGTCCCATTGTCCCCATCCACATGGAGGCTATGGCACCGGAGGCAGGTCTGCCTGTCACACCTGAAAGAGCTGTACAACTCAAGCACAGCCAGGGAGAGATTTTTTTAAGTCAAGAAGCAGCTGTTCAGTCACTCCATGTAAGCTTGTGGGTAACTGAGGAAATTCTATTGGTTTCTTTTGTCTAAACCCCTCCTTCCCAAAGGGCCTTCTGTCAAGGTTTGAAGGCACTGGGACAGAAAATCTACTGCTGCTCCAAGGAATTTGCTTCAGAGGTGAAAGGCCCCCGTCACTTCATGTAAAACCCGTCACTGGATCTCATCTTTGACTGGAATTTGTCTGGTTTTGATGCTGGTTCTTCTCTGTCAGCATCAGGAACCTGTGTGGAGCTGGGCATGCTCCCCTGGCCCCCAGTGCTTGAGTGGATTGTGGTCTCTGCATGCCCCTCCACCCCCTGTCCTGACTTTTTTGGTTTATTTGGCTTGCAGCTGCCTGTGAACAGCTGCCAGACCTTGCAGGTCAGCCTGGCCCGGGGTGTGGGAGCGTTTGACATCAGGCTGGCTGTGCCTTTATCCCTGCCTGCTGCCTTTCCCAGAGTGGCTCTGGATAGCTCTGGCAGGGTCACTCTGCTCCTCAGGAGCAGCTGTGATGGGCTGTGTCCCCTGATGCAGCCAGCCAAGGCATGGCTGTCACCTCTGGCAGTGGCTGTGCAGCTGTCAGACCCTCTGCCTCCTTCCTGAGCAGGGCAGGGCTGCTCCCGGTGCTGCCTCCTGCATGCAGGGGGCTGGGAAGTTGCTGTTGTTGCTGGTTTATCCCGTATTTCCCTGGGAAGGCACCTCCGGGCAGTCACTGCCCAGGAGCTTCCAGGCACTGGGGCAGAAAGATCAGCCTGATGCTGGCAAGTTCCCACACACACCAGGGCAGCAAAGGAGCAGAAGTGAACGGGCAAGTTCCTACCTTGAACCCCTCTGTGAGGGTTGTGCGTAGAGATGGTGGATGTGGTGGGATATGAAAGCCCAAGGAGGGCTTGGCTTTGATTTTAAAATGCTGGAAAGGCAGAAGAAGAATCGGGGAGTGAGTGCGAGGAGAGCCATCCTGTGGGACCAAGAGAGGAGAGCTCGGAGCCCCAGAGGCTGAATTTTGAAGTGTCTGGGATGTGTTCGGGTCTGGGGGACACGAGTGCTGGTGAAGATCAAGGTGTCTGAGGTCAGCTGAGCAGGAGAGCAATGGAAAAGCCCTCCTCAAGCAAAGGCAAGCAGGGAAACCCACCATCCTCCCTCGAGAGAGGTGGGATGGGGATCTGCAGCTGTAGGGGCGGGGGGTGTATGGTCACAAGGGGAGCTGACTCTCCGGGGAAGGAAAGGATCCCCATTCCCCATTCCCCATTCCCCATTCCCCATTCCCCATCCCCATCCCCATCCCCATCCCCATCCCCCCCCATCCCCATCCCCATCCCCATTCCCCATCCCCATTCCCCATCCCCATTCCCCATCCCCATTCCCCATCCCCATTCCCCATCCCCATTCCCCATTCCACCTGCCACCATTCCCCATTCCCCATTCCCATCCCAATCCCCATTCCCATCTCCATTCCCATTACCCATTCCCATCCCAATCCCAATCCTCATTCCCCATTCCCATCCCCATCCCCATTCCCATCCCCATTCCCCATTCCCCATTCCCCATTCCCCATTCCCCATTCCCCATTCCCCATTCCCCATCCCCATCCCCCCTGCACTGCTGCCGCTTGGCCACAGCGTGGAGCCCGCGGTCCGTGCGGAGCCGGGCGGTACCGGTCTCGGTGGGGCGGTCACGGCCTGCGGGGGCTGCAAGCTGGGCTATCCGGAGGGTCAGAAACCTAATTGTGAACGGAGGTCTCACAGCCTTTTTCTCGTGAAAATCCTCTCCCCCAGGGCAGTGTCCGAGGCAGCAGGCATGAACCTGAACCCATTTTCAGCCTCAGCTTTGGAACCGAGCTGCTGGACCGAGGCTGGGCTTACCTTTTCTAGAGCACAGGTACAGGTGCTGGGGTTGTACAAGAGAACAGGTACCTACACCTGAGCGTGGACTGCTGTACAAGCACATGACCCGAGTCATATTTTCTTAGTGCCACAGATGTCCTACAACACCACAGCCCTGCTGGCGTCTGTGTCTGCACCAGTCACTGCTGGGGGAAGATCCTGTGCATGTGAGGTTGTGAGGTTTTTCCCCAGTACCATAAAACAAAATAAAAGTTCTCCCATTAAATCTGCTTCTCTAGCAGGGAATTCAAGTCCAGGTCTGTTTGTTTGGGCTCACATTGCTTTGGGTTTTTGCACCACTGGCTGCTTTTCCATCTTTCCCAGCACTGGAAGTAACACCGGGGTACACATCAAGCTTGGAAGAAGCTTTCCAGACCTCAGTGTCCTCACAGGTGTCCATCGGAGAGCCCCAGCAGCCCGGGGACACAATAGGTTCAGCTGTGGAGTCTGCCTGTCCGGAGGAAAGGAGGTAGGACAAGTGACCTGTGATGCAAAAAGCACCAAAGCAGAGGTGATGCTCCTGGGAGCACTCTCTCTTATTCTTGACCCTCTTCTCCACCACTGGTGGGGTTGGGTTGGGGAACTGCCCAATGCCTTCCCTCTGGGTGCTCTCTGCCCCTCTTCCTTTCGTCCAGACCCAAACCAGCCAGTGTCAGGAGAACGGCAACCCGTGCCGGGGCTGTGGGCAGGGCAGGGTGGGTGCTGCGGGGCCGGTGCGGGGCTGCAATGCGGTGTCTGGACCCGCGGGGGCAGCAAAACACCGCGGGAGGAGCGGGGGCTGCGCCGGGGGTTGCGAGGCTGCTGACAAAAGGGACCCCGACTCAGGGCCCGGCCCGGGGCTCGGGAGGTGCTGCGGGAAGGTCCGGCACGCTGCCCGCCCCGGGACCGAGCCATCCCCTTCCCGTCTGGGCAGCAGGGCTCGCTCCAGGCTGTCTCGGGGTCTGTTTTGACCTAGGGCAGTAGGACTGGAGCTGTGCCCCGGATGCCAAGGAGCTGGAGCTGGCAAACCAGCACCTCGCTGGTGTGCCCTCGCCTTGGGGACAGTTGGGGCACTTCTGGGTCTGCTTTATGTTCGATCATCATCTCCCATGTTTGACCAGGGAAGCACATTGGAAGGCGGTCTGTTCTGGTGGGTGTCTCTGCACCTGTGTGCCAACCCTCACCAAGCATCACCTCTGTTTCTAATGGCTCACAGAAGCTTGAGTGTTCTTTTCAGTGCACCTGAGGTGGGGAGCATCCTGCCTCTGGCCTGATTCTGCAGTTGGTGTCTGTTTGGGCTTTTGTCTGCTCCCAGGAGAGGAAAAGCTCCCCCTCCCTTCCCCTGCTTTCCAATCCTCTTGTGCTGTTTTCTTGGCAAGGGTGCTGGCTTTCAGCCCCCACACCTCATGTGCCCTATTGATAGCTGGTAATTTATGTAAATCTCCTAATATATGGATTCTGGGATCAGGACGGAGGGTTTGTGTGTGAGATGAGATTAATATGTTTGCAGATTTTCTCTACAAAGAGGGGGAGAGAGGCAGGCAGGGCTGGGACGTTCTCCCTAGGTCTCTATTAGCACCTCTGTGTGCCCATTCTCTGCCTCCCCTCAGCCAGAGGTGTGGGGGACTCTCCTGCATCAGCCACCCTGGTCACCCACAGCCAGACACCCTGAGAGCTCAGTTCTGAGGGGCCACAAAACACACCCAGCAGTGGTTTCTCTCTCTGCTCCCCTGAAGTTTCAGCATCTCCAGAAGGTGGCTGGGCTGAGCTGTGACAGAGACTGCTGCCACCGTGGGTCTGTGTGGCACCTGAGAGGACTGGGGTCTATGCCGTGGCTTTATTCTCCCCGTGAACTCAGATGGGTGAAGGTTGCTGGTAGCCACGGGCCTCTTGGTGCAACTGGGGCTCTCCTGGTCCAAGTTGAAATCAGGGATTGGGTGGTGCAAGGAGCAGGGTAGAGGCTGGGGGGAGCCGGGTAGCAGGAAGGTGCCTCACTGGGCTGACATGATGGCTCGAGGCTGAAGGATGGGCAGGGGGATGTCCTGTCCCTCCTGGGGGCTGCAGACCCTGTGTGAGAGGTGCTACAGCAACACCCATCTGGGGCCCGTGGCCTCACACCTTGTCCCTCTGCATCTCCCAGCCCAGGCCCTGTGCCTGGCCCTGCTGGAGATCCATGGGGAGACAGACTGGGGCTGGGTGGGCAGGCAGTGGGGAAAGGAGCTGCCCTCTGATTCCCGAGGAGTTCCCGTTCCACACCTGACATTTAGAAACCAGGAATCCTGCTGATGGATAGGATTTTGATGTGGTGGAGTATATTTCACACAGTGTCATTTATCCTGGTGCTGCCTCATGTGAATGTCAGCTGTCCAGGAGCTTTTTCTGATCGCTCTTTGAAGTACTGGTTTCTGATAAACTTGAGAGAAGGATGCTTCCCCCCCCTCAGGTCAGGGACCAGGACTGGCAGCAACTTTTCTCCTCTCTCTGCTCCAGGTCCCTTTGGTTAGACTTGCCAGCTCAGCCCCACATTTTGAGGGCTGCAGAGGGGGTCCTGCCCCTTTTTGGGACTGTAACTCTCTCTGACAGCACCCCATCTTGTGCTCTCTCTCCCTGCCTACCTCTGGATTTGTTCCCAAGACTCTTTCCAGCCTTTGGAGGAAGATTTTGAACTCCCCTGGGGTTGCTGCTGTTGACAATGGAAATCTATTGTATTTTATGTGCCTGGAAAATGAATTTCCATGTTAGAAGAGGAGGGCAATTATCACAAGCAAGAGAGATCAAATTGGGTCTTTAAAAAGAAAATAAAGTTCAGATCTTATCTGATTAATGAGATTTCTTCCAAACCTTAACAAATCTTAATTACAGTGACTCTGCTGGAAGGGATGAGGTAAAGCCAGGATTGGGGGCTATCTAAACAGAACCACTCTCCTCTGAGTGAGAGTACATCCCTGCATGAAAGCAGCAGGGTCGGCCATTGAGTGTGGAAAGCTGCTCAGCTGGAAACCAGGGAGGCAGGATTCTCCATGGAGCCTGAGCAGCTCCTTCCCCAAGGCACCGGCACTGGGGAGAGCCCCAGAGGCACCCACACCCCAACCTCCCCGTGCCCGCAGGATGGGCATCGGTTTTGATTCAGATCCCTCCTTGCTGATACAAATTTTTTACCTTTCACTTTTTTTTTTTTAACTTATGCTATAATACAAATGATCAAATGATTGTTCTGTTGTGGGGGGTTTTTATTCTCCCTTTCTCTATTTTTTCTTTTTTTTTTTTCTTTTTCTTTTTTAAATAAGCTGAGGTATGCAAAGTTGTTTGTTTAGCTTATGCTCACAAAGCACTTTCAGATGATTTTATGGCACTAAATAAAATCTGGGGGTTGTCCCCACTACCCCTTTACTGAATACAATAATTTTCTTCCTGAAAGGATGTGAGTCTTGAGCTGAAGATGTGGAGAAAGGGAGACTCTAGCGCTTCCCGTAACAGCCTGCTCTGGTGGTTAATCACCCCGGCTTCCTTGGAAAAGCTAAAACAAAATTAAAAAGGTTCAGTTCTCTGCTTTTAATTGGGTCTTGTCCGGTTTCAGCATTTATGCATTGGCTCTCATTAGGGCTTCCTCTGGCAGGCTGAAGAGTTCCTTTAGTACCTGGTATTTATTCCCTAGGAAGGAATTTATGTGCGGGAAGCAATTCACCGCCTGATCTTTATAATAAACTAAACAAATGGATCCCTTCAGATCCGTGGTGTAGTATGTTTTTCCCCTAGTTTTGGGTAACATTTTTAGTTCTTCAATCCTGTCACCAGGAAAAAAGCTGAAGAGAAAAGAGGAGGAAACAGAAGTAAGTCCAAATCCCTGGAAGATCAGACAGCCAAGCCCTCCCTCCCTGCTGTCTGTATGAATACATTGTTCCCCTTTCCCTTGTCTTCAGAACAAATTTTGGAAAATACCACTCATCTAAAAGACATTTTCCCAGTCCCTGTATAATTTCAGACTAATTATTAACAGCTATTGATGGAGCTGGCTGTCAGGATTTGAATGAGGGGTAAAACATGAGTGCAGATCGGTGTCTGGAAGCCCTCTCAGATTTTCCAGGGTCTGTGTGGGGATGGCAGGAGGGGTCTCAGGGTGCCCCAGCATCCCCTGGCTGGTGCCGAGTGAGCTGCTGTGCACCAAGAAGAATTTATTCCCTGCTTGGCCGTGGGGATGAGGCAGCACGGGCAGCTGCAGTCCTGTGAAAAAGGCAGTCACAGCAGGATCTGAAGAGGAAAGATACAGCAGGTACCTATGTTGCACATGCATCCTCTGAAAACTTTCTGCTATTGGACTCCTAGGACTTGCACCTGGTGTTTCCATCTCAAACCGCTGGGTTTAAACAACAATTTTTGGTGGTGGTCCTGGTTTATTCACCAGGATTTCAACTTCTCTTCTTAGTCCATACTGAAGTTTCAAAATGTGTGAATAATTCAATTTTAATTTTTGCCTCGTTTCTGATGCCTGATATGATTTTCATCTGCCTTTCTTGTTTGCCTGATTTATGAAAGCTGGGTTTTTTTAGGGATTGCCTTCATTTTTACTAAGGGAGAGAATTTTTTTATCATTATAAATTTTGTTATTTTATTGCTGGCCTCTTTCCTCAGGCCCTGATTTGGTGAAGCCATTCTGTAGTTATTCCACTTGAGGTGTGTGCTTAAATCTTCTAGGGCTTAATGGTCTTGGGCATAGAATTAAAATTAAATACTTTCCTAAATTGAGAGTCAGATCTTCAGCAAATATCCCAACTTGCTCTGCTCCAAATTGTGGTCAAATTTGTAATCTTTAATTTCTTTCAGGACACTGGAAGAGGGACAACCACAAATACATTTAGAAAAAACTGTCTTTTTCCTGCCATTTTTTAATACTTTGCAAAGAAAAGGTTTTTTCATTTAAAAAAAGGACACCTCTTCCCTAGAATTAACAGCCTTCACTGTTCAAAAAACAAAGAGCAAGCACTCAGACCAGCAAGATTTATAAAAATAACATAGCTGGGATCCTGTACTGGCTTTCAGCTTTAAGGGGGTGCATGCATCACATTTTCAAGCTGTCCCCTGCATTGTCCAAGGTTAGAAAGTTACTTTTTAATTGAAGGCTGAATTCCTCATCCTAGCACGCGCCCTTCCTCTTCCCATGCCCTCTTCTTCTGCAAAAGTCCACAAATTATTTTAGCTGGAAGGAACTTGTTTCTGCCGTGACACTGCTTTGGCAAGGCAATGCCACTGGGGTAGGAGCAGGCAACCAGGCACTGAAGCTCACCAAGAGTCTGGCTTGACTGTGCTGATTCTTCAAAAATCGTGGGCTTGATCCCCATTTACTTTTCAGAGTTGCAAAACTGGCTTAAAAAAATCACCATGGTAAAAAAAAAAAAAAAAAAAAAAAAAGAGAGAGAGAAAAAAAGAAAAAAAAGAGGAAAGGAATTAGCAAATGGCTTCTTTTCAGATGTCACTGTACTGTGGAATAGCAGGCCAGCTTTCAAGCTTTTTGCTGCATCCACAACAAACAGTTATTTCTTAAGGAAAAGGATTTATAAAGTCTGCTCAGAGCTTTGCATATAATCCTATGACTCCAGGACCCAAGGCTTTGAGTAATATCAAAATCGAAATAAATTCTCCCTGTGAGAATCGTAAGAATCTGCCAAATTAGTTCACAGGGGTAAACAAACAGCCAAATATTAGTATTCCATGCTAAGAGCTAAATCCTATAAGTGGGGCCAGGGTTGCACATGGATTATCCTTTTATAGTTCAGGCGTGGATTTACCAAGGGGATTATCGGCCTTCCCCTCCCTCCCCTCCATCCCGGTCCTGCCCTGGTCCTCCCCACACCCTCCCCTGGCTGTGGGGCTGCATCTGCCCCCTCCCACCTCCACCCCGGGCACCTCAGGAGCAGGGGAAAAATAGTCAGGATGACAAAAAAAAGCAGTAATGGGTGCAGCATCTCTGGGGGATGGGGGATTAGTCCCCAGATGTCCCGACCTCCTTTCTTCCTGCCACCGCTTTGCGTTGCCCGGCGCCGTTTCCTGAGTGCAGGGATAAGGACAATTCGAGCTGACACCCTGCTTCAGTTTCCCTTCCCTACTGCTCTGAGGGTGCACTCCTGATGGCTTGTCACTCCTAATATCCTGCACGCTCCCACTGAGTCCCTCTGAGTGTCGGCAGGCTGTGGTTGTGCCCGTGGTACTTTGCACGATGCCGAGGTGACATGTCCTTACAGGTTCGATGGACTCCTTCCCTCCTCATGCACCTATTTATGTCTCTGCATATGAATGCACAATCACACATTTTATTACCAAACACAGCTATTTTTAACTGGAGTTTTTGATGCTCTCTTCAGGCAGAAACAATTCTGTAACATCAGTTGCTTGCTCTAATCCTTTTATTTGTGTGTTTTACAGATTATTACTATTATATAAAAGCGTCTTGTGCTTTACAAGACACAAAATACAGATAATCTCTGTTGTGAAGAGTGTGCAATCTAAACAAAACAGACAAGGTAGACAGGGCTCCCTGAGAAGCCCAGGAGAATGAAGATTAGTCTTGTTTTGTTTTTATAAATATACTGCTAATGTTATTGGACAAGGAATAGACATGTTTTCTTCTTCTTCCCCCTCCATCCTCCCATTTAACAATACTTCACTCTCGTTTGTGCAGCAGAGTTATGATGCAACATGAAATAAAGGCTGGTTTAGGCTGCTGGCCCCAGTTCAACAGCCCCGAATCCCATGCCTGCTCCCGAGCACTCACGTGTTTCAGATTTCCCTGGATTGGTGCCTTAGATCACGCAGCCTATTGACAGCTGCCCTTTTGCTTACAAATGGAACCATCCCTAAATCAATAAGGAAAAAACCCCTTTATTCTCTTCACCTGTTTAATGCCATGGCTATGTGTTGCTGTAAGGTTTGTGAATGAGTTGGTGTCTACAGAGAAAGCAGTAAGAGAAATAACACCTTCCTTGCCAAAGGGAGTGGGTGTGCTGTGGTTACACACAGATCACCTTCCGGGACAGGAGGATTGTTGGTTTTCTCTAGAAATTTGCAGGGTGGGTTGCCAAGCAGGGGCTATTGTCTGGTGTACTTTGGGTGATGCAGACCCCCTTGCTTCAAAGGCACACTCTGACCATGAATTTGCATTTGGGTAATCAGCATTTCTCAAATAATTTCTATGATTCCTTTTTTTTTTTTTTTAAAATAAATTATTTATTCTTCTTACAAAAGGTCATTCATTGCCCCCTTCCTCCATACCTGTATATAACTTCTGTGCTAATGGGCTTAAGGATTTTGGGGTTGTGAGGATCCTGTGATATGGAGGAAACTGTCTGCAGCCCTGTAGAAACACAGTGGGTCTAATAGGGCTTGAAGTCAGTGTCTGACCATATCAAGTGCAGGTCCCCCAGAGACGAAGGCCTGTCTGGCTGCAGTGGGCTCACCTGCCATGCCACTGCAGATTTAATGGTCTTTGCTCACTGTGAGACCCAGGTCCAGGTCACTGGATGAGTCCTATGGCTCACATTCCCAGGTAGGAGGTAGAGGTGCCTTGCTAAGTTTGGTGAGCTCAGGTAGGCAGATGAAAAGCAACTAGCAGTTGGGATGCTTTACCCACGTTTCTCATTTCAGCATACTTAATTCCTCAGACTTCACTGCCTTCATCTTCCTGAGTGCAGTGTGTGGAGGGACCTGTCCCTTGGACATCAGTTACAGAGGTTTCTTAGGTGGGAAGAGAACCCTTCAAGAAGCTATGCTGGAAACTGCAGAGATGAAGCTGGGGTGTTCCCCTCTGATCTCCCTTTCCATCTTCCCTGGAGGTGGAACAGCCTGAACAGTGGGATCTGGGAGAGGTAAGCCTTCATTCAGAGGTGGGCACCTCAATTTGCATATGTTGGCATCATATAGACAGGTGTGCCCCAAACCCTCTTTTGTATGACTTGTGATGGCCAAGGAAAGCCTCCAGTGCCCTGCAGAGCCTAAACAAGTGCCCATGTCTTGCTTAAGGAGCTGTGATGCCCAATGCCTGCAGTAACTGGCTCTGCAGCTGGCTTGGGGCCCCTCTCTGTGCCCTCTGCTCTCTCCCTTTTGTTAGTCAGCATTCTGGGGCAGACAAGTCCTCTCCTTTGGCCATGCACAGTCCCTGGTTCCTTCCTAAAGCAGCTATCCCACATCAGCAGCACGGGGTCCCCTCCCTTCTCCAGCCACATTGCTGGCATGCCATGGCTGTGATTCAGACTCGTGCTGATGACCCACATTTGCTCCTGCGCCCAAGCTGTGTGTCCTGCCTCAGACAGAAGTTTGGTTACTGCCCCAGCAAACAGGATCTCAGCCCCTGATGTTCTGATGCCACCATCAGACGGGGACCCTGTCCCCAGAGGGTGTCTCAGCCGCCCGGGCTAACCTGCCCGCCTGCTGGTTTTGCCCACGCACAGTTTCATTACCAGCACATTCTTCTCCTGAAACTGATACATCAGTTTTAATTAGTGAGGTTTTCTCTTTCTGTCCAGAGGAGCCTCCTGCCTTCAAAGACCAGCTTTCAAACATTAACTCTTCTAAATGTTTTCCCCCACATGTGAACCCCTCCCCAACCTGCCTTGTAAATTATGGTCAATCCTTTACTTTTAGCAGGCAGGTACTTAGTGTGATAAATTCAGGTTAGTGTCTCCTGAAGTGTGTGTATGTGCATGTGGATCTCTGGGTGTGCCTTAGGAAGGAGCAAAATAAAGTTGCATCAAGCCATAAATTACAGCTCCGGCATCATAAATTGCCAGAGGAAAGCTCCATTTTTGGACTTTTCTTTCAACTAAATGAGATAATTAATGTAAGAGGAAACAAAATAATGGTAGAGACATTCCCCCTCCCTTGGAGCCCTTTGCCTTGATGTTTGGCTGTGAAACTTCAAGGGTTGCAGTGGGTTTGAGATGTGGGTTCTGGAGCTGGGGGAAGTGGCAAAGGAGCTGGAGATCTGGGAGCACGGGGGGTCATGGGGATGGGTGAGTGTTTTCGTTTTGCCAGGGCCGTGGGAGGGACTCTAATGCGGCTGTGACCCTATTTAATAAATGCCTAGGAAAGCAAGGGGCCAGGAGGGGGGGTGAGAGGGAGACGCAGTGGCTGGGGCTGGCAGGAGACTGTCATGAGATGAAAGTGGCCCTTCGTCCATCCCGTTCCTCCCTCTCTCCTGTCAGCACTTTTTAATGTCAAACAGTGCCGGTGGCTGGTGGGGCTGGTTGCTGTCTCCACGGGTGTGTTTTTTTCACTTTCCCCAGAGCTATGTCCAGATGAATTCAGTGCTTGGGAAGGACCAGAGGGTGGTGCGGGTGGCCCTCCGGGCATCCTTCTCAGTAGGCCTCCAGCTGAACATTTTTTTCAGGGCTTTCTCTGAGGCAAAATCTTGTCAGGGATTGTCTCCTTTCTGCTCTGCCACCCTCACTGGCTCTCAGGCAGGCCTTACAGAAGCTGCCAAGGAGGCCTGTGTGGGCCTGGGATGCTTTCCACCTGATAACCCGTTCCCTGCACACTGGACTGAAATTTAGGGACCCTGGGTGACTCTGTGTGTCCCCTGCCACCCGTCAGCCCTGCTGGGTGAGCACAGTTCATTTTTGCAGGGGATCTGGGCCACAAGATCCCCAAGAAATGTGATTTCTGCAGCTCAGCTGAGGGGAGCTACTTGATGGAACTGTGGTGAGCTGATTGCTGGTGGTCAGGAGTCTGATCTGTGCTGTGCCCTGCAGGTGAGGACACATTCTGACACTGATGAAAATGAAACCCTTCCCTCTGTGTCAGTTTAAGCTCAGGTAACCCAGCCTGAGCCATTGCACTGGCTGTCATTTCTCCCCTTCCTCACCACAATTTTTAATCCCCCTGTCTGTGTCACTTGACACAAGAACAGAGCCCACTGTGCTGTTCTGTGCCTGGGAAATGTGTCAGAATTAATGATGGGGTAAACGAGGGAGGTTCCCATTAGTGCCAATGGGACTGCCCAGCTTGTCCCTGCAGGCCAGGCAGCAGCTCCATGGCCAGTGTCCTGCCATCAGAAGGCCTGGAGCCAGTGACAGCATGTTGGCTGCAGGTCCTTCAGGGCCAAGAGGGGAAAGGCTGTCCTCTGCCATCACAACCCAGGTTTCACTAGTCCTGCTGATCCCAGGACTTGCTTCGTCGTCCCCTTTTCCAGGTTTGTGGAAAACCCTGCATCTCCTCTCTGGCCTCACCAGAGTCAATGAGACAACAGGAAGGGTCACGGTGCAGCTGAGAGGAGGGAGATGGGAAGGAAGGGGAAGGCTCTGAGCTGGGCCTCTGGTGTGGGGGCCTGGGGGGGCCACACTGCAGATACCAAGGAGGGTTTGGGTGGTCAGGGGTGCTGGTGTATGTGTCTGTGTGGGTGCTCTGCTGCCCTGGCCATGCCACGTGTCCCCTGGGTGTGCGGGGGGAGCGGGGCTGCTGCGGGGGCACACGCTGAGCTGTCTGTCTCCCAGCAATGTGTGTTTGGTGAGGAGCTTTGGCTGTCTTAAGCACCTTTGGAATACATTGGGCACAGCTCATTGAATCCTTTAACAATCCGGCTCCTGGCTCCTCTCCCCCCTCTTGCCCACAGCCAGGGACTTTTTGCAAGAAAGAGCAATGCCTCTGCCCCCTGCTCCTATGGGCTCTGTCCCCATCCCTCCCACCAGGAACTGTCCCCTCTTGCTGCCCCATTTCACAGAGCCCCCTCTCAAAGGAGGATTTTGTTACTGGTGGCAGGTTCCTTGCTGGTGAGGATTTTCCAGAACTCAGCAATTCCCAAGCCCTACCCCTGCTTGGAGAGAGATGGTTAATGGGCCATTAACAAGAGGAAGGGGAACTCTCCAGTGGCTGCAAGCAACAATAACAACAAAATAACCTAAAAACAACAAAGTGTACCCAAGAAAAAATGCACCAAATATCAGGAGGAGTTTCAGGGAAAAAAGGAGGGAAAAAAAAAAAAAGAAAAAAAAGCAAATCCAGAGAGATGTGACTGTAAAACCTTGGTTAAAAACCAAAGCCTTGGTGAAGTAATTGCCTTTTCCAGTGAACAGGAGAGGGGTTTAGGCTTGAAACTCAGAGCCCTGACACCTCCTCTTCTCTCTGCCCTCTCCAGCCCTGTCCCGAAATGGCCACTGCAGCAGGAGGATGGTGAGGGATTGAGGGATGGAGCCCTCAGAGCCCAGCACCTGTGCCTGACCCTGGGACAGGTAAGGGGGTGTGTGGGAAGGTGAGGGAAGGGGTGGGCAATGGGGGAGAGGGTCCTCTTTGGAGTATGTTGGGTCTGGGAAGCCCCAGCACAGGGGTGGGGAGCAGGGGCACTGAGTGGATGGCAGTGATCTGGGGAGGTAATGAGGTGCAGGAGTTTGAAAAGGAAGCTGTGCAAGAGAAGGCATGGTACTGGTAGTAGCCACAATGTCCCTGAGCTAGCCAGTGTCAGTGGCTTTAATGGCCTACCCATTTAGCTGAGCTGTGCACCCATCATAAAGCTCCTTGGGGAGGAAATGAGCACCCACTGGGGAACCAGACCTGCTCTGCTGCCAGGAGGCAATGGTCTCTCCAGTGGGTGCTGGGGAGAAGCTGCTCTGCAATGCACAGGAGGGACCCAGGGTGCCTGCAACCCCCAAGCACTGCTGCCAACACTAACAATGCAAATCACCCTTTCCAGAACTGCACCCGCAGTTTCACTGCTCTCATTGTAAATTCACTTGCTCTGCTCTCCAGCTAAATACTTTGCACCTGGAAACATGCACTTGAATGCCATTTTTTTGGTGGTGCTGCTGGTTAGAAATCAATATTAATTTACTTGTGCGTGTAAATACAGAAACGTATTTATAAGTTTCAGATCAGTTGCAAACACATGCAAATTCTGTACATAAATTCTCGCTCATTTATGTAATCTGCTCAGTAATATCATTAAAGAGAGCACATCTACTGCCTGACTAGAGTTACATTTGCAATGCGCTGAGATCAGCTCTGACTATTCACTTGCCACACTTCCTTGCCCATGCAGCTACCAGCAGTGGGTGATGCTCTGGCTCCAGATATCTCCTGCTTTTTTCTATGATGTGCTATTACTTGGGATTTTTTTAAATGTTTTTTTTTTTTTTATGGAGAGGTTTGGGTTTTTTTGGGTTTTTTTGTCTTTGTCTTTTGATCACAAGGAGGTTTGGTTCAGGATTTTGGGAAATCTGTGGTTTGTGATCTAGGGAAGAATACTGTTGTTTCTTTTGCACTAAACACCTACTGCAAAGTGACCTGTGATGGCAAATGCCCTGGACTTTGATCACACAGTTGGTCTCCTCCGCCCTTGTGTCCCTCCAGCTACAGATCACAGAAGGAGTAGGAATTATTTACAATTCTACAAAAAAGAAACATGGTCAGGCAAGACATCACTAAAATCAGCTGTGAACAAGACATGTTGTGTGTATTTCTCAGAGTTGTCATTTGAGAACTGCCCACTAAATTACTGCTCAGAGAAGTAACTCTGAGTGAAAGGAAAAATCATCTGGTTAAACATATTGTATGTCAGTCTTGAGAAAATCATTAACATATATATGCTGTGGAGAAGAGAATTCACCAGCTAAAGCCTATCAAGACAGATATACCATGTTTTTATGATGCTGGAATTAAAGAGACGTGATAGAAAAATACCACACTCATTTTATCAAAAAATTATGGGCTTGTCAAATCCGTTTCCTTTCCAGGATAAATGAAACTCAAGCATATCAATATTACTGATTTTAAATTGTCATTTTTAAGCTCAATGCTTTATTATTTGTAATTATTTAGTAATTCCAGCAGATGTGAACTGGTCAAAACCCTGATTTCTTGGTAAGCCATTTTGACTACTGAAAATATTGCCAAAGCATTCTGGAAAAAAAAGGCACAGAATTCTATAGGCACAACAAGATGCTCCTCAGTACTGCCACTTTTCACATGAAAACGTGTGAAGAAGGCTTTGGGATCAGTGAATAGGCCTGCATGAAAAGTTGTAAAATTAAGCAAACAGAAATTAAGATTCTTCTTTCTGTGCACATAGAAGGAAAGCATTGTCTGCTGTGTTGCATTATTTCACAGGTAATATATGATTACAGCAGCTGAAGGTGTTATGTGTTTTATCCTAGGTAGAATGAAGGCTAAATATTCACTTTGAGCATTTTTTTATTTCCTGTTGCACTGGAGTCTGCATTGCATGAACCCGATTTTTTGCATTTGATTTCCTGTACTGTTTTAGAAAAAGAAAAAATGAAACAGCCAAGAGAAAGCATGTTCTGACTGCAAAGTATGGGACTAACAGCTCCATCCAGTGTCCAACAGGTCCAGATAACCAAGCAGGTACAGATGTCAAAATATTCTGGGTGATTGCTTAGCCCAAGGAGACATCCCAGCCTGTCCTGCTGGCAGAGAGCTGGAGCTCTCTCTGCTTACCAGGGTAGCTCTGAGACTGGCTTTGTGGCACTGTGTCTCTGCACAGGACATGTTGGTACTGAAATACCTGTCCTGCAGCTGTGTTTTATTGTGTGCTGGGTGGGTGAGATCTCTGCCGCCTGTGTGCTGGCTCAGTTTCTCTGAGCTGAGGGAAGGAGAAGTCCTCCAAAGTGCCACTGCCTTTGGTCTGGAGGCAGAGGGACACCAGCCCTGGAAGGCTCTCTGGGAGCTCAGTGGGGTGTGTGCAGGAACACCCCGTGGGTGTTTCAGGCTCTGTGTGTGCCTTCCTGCACACAGCTTGGGCTGCAGCCCCGCTGCTGAACCCCGGTGGTAACAAACAGCCCCATTAATGCAGTGTCACAGATTTCATTAGGGCGTCAGTCCCAACCAACGTGGCCATAAATCAGGGAGATGGTACAAGGGCTCCTGGGCCCTGGTTTCAAGGGCCACATAGCCAGAGACTCATAACGCTCAAGAGGAAATGATCATGAATATTATTTAAAAAATCAGAAATGTATATTAGAAAATCTCTGAGCTTATCAGATGGAGTGAGGTTGGGTAATAGCTGTTATTTATACTGCTTGTGCAGAGTGATAAAGTGGTGCTTTATGACCTGTGGTTTATCACTTAGAATAAGAGTCATGTGACTCCATTAAGGTTCCTTCTGTAGAAATGAAAAAAGGGTAAATTAATGTGGTTTTTTTATTGTTAAATATTTGCACTCTCCTAAACCCAGTTTTTTATTTTCTCTACTTAAGAAGTAGCATATAAGCAGAAATAAGTTTAAGTTTTGATTGATGGAGAGGTGTGGTGAAAACTCCCTTTGTGTCAAAGGCTCTGCAGAGTGAGCCAGCCTCCCACCTACTCGTGTCCATCAGCGGGGATGGGTTCAGAGAGAAGGGAAAGGCAGACCTGAAAAGCTGCTCCCCTCAGCCTCTGTCACCCCTCCTCTGCTACAGAAACACCCTGTAGTCTGCTGCCACCCCAAACCTCGTTGCTGCCATAGGAAGGGAGAAGGGGTTCTGTGGAGACCAGGGCTGGAAGCAGCTCTGGGTGATGTGAGCTCACAGTTCTGGGAGGGCAGTGAGACTGAGCTGCTCAGGAGGGAAACATGACAGCAGCTGAGGGCTTTGTGGGGTCACCATAACAGGCACACTCCTCTGTCACTGCTGGTGACTCCTGTGTTCACAGCTCTGCAACACCTACATGGGATTTCAGGGCAACTGAAAGGTCTCCCAGGTTCCCATGGGCCTCCTTGGTGAAGATGATGAGTGCTGGTCAGCAGAGGAGTGGGAGCTGAGTTGGTTACAAGCAGCACCTTTACAGCCCCAACTTCACAAGGAGATGAGGGCACACTGTGTAGGGGATTGCAGTAAAACCAAGACACCCCAGAGTAACAGGAGCCCAATGCTTGGATTCATCTGCATGTGAGACAGTTGTTCTGCTTGTGAAGTGGGGTTTGCCATGTTCACCTTCATTGGAATAACCCTGGCAAGGATACTTTAAAAAATACCAGTGGAGATAAAAAGGACCACAAGTTTGCTAAAATTTTTGTAACATTTTCTCTCTAAAAATCTGAATCTTATTCTGTTTTGAAGAGCAAAAGTATTTTTGACTTCTCAGAACTGGAAAAAAAAAAAGTTTCAGTAAGCTGAAAAAAACCCCGAGTAGAAATGCGAGAAAATTGTTACCACATTTTTGCTCTCTCTCTTCCTTTAGATTCTGAAAAAGTGAGTTTGAATACTTAGTGCTTGTTTTAAAATCCATGTTTTTAAGAGCTCTTGCAAGGAGGGGGCACTGCAGTGCCACAGGGATGGCAGGCTACATGTCATGGGTGCCCAGAGTAACCTCTGCCATCCCTGAAACCCACCTCTGTGAGCAGGGGTTTAGCACCCCCATACCGTGCACTGGGCAGTAGATGCCAGCTCCCCAAAGGACTCTGTGTCCAAACTCTGCCCTGCAGCCAGATGTGCCCCTGCAGCATCCGTTTTGTTGCACGTTTGCCCAGCAGGGGAGGTGGCTTTTCTCTCCAGGTGAGGATTTGAGCATGGGTGGTGGCTTTCAAGTGACCTTGTCTGTAGGCAGAATTCAGCCTGATGTCTAGCTCTCTCAGCATATTGCCTGCATGTTCCTCATAGTCATTTCCCATCATGGCTGTGTGCTAATTGTCTCTAGGGGAAGTGAGGAGAAGGCTTATTAATCTGTGCACTCAGGAAAGGTTGTAAATCACCATGTGTTTCCAGCGATAAAATTGGCTAAATAAATTAAAACAAGCACTAATGACCCAAACAGAGCCCTGAATGTAAGTGGGGAGTGGGCCTGGGGCATATAGCTGTGTTTGGGTGTGGGGTGCACCTCAATCATGCACTTTCTTTCTTCTGACAGCATCCTTGGATATCTCCTGCCATAGTCCCTTTTGCGTGCCCCAGTGCATCTCCCAGCATTGCACGCTGTTCTCTCCCCTCTGCTGCAGCAATAGCCTTAGCTTTTTAGCTTGGTTTTTTTTTCATTTTTTTCCCCTATTCCCTTTGCTTTTCAGTCCAGCAGAGCTTCGCAGCCAGTTCTTCCCTTGCTCTCTGACACTTCTCAACAAACCCAGTGAACTTTTCATTAATGCAGGTATGCTAAACAGCACTGATGCCAACAGAGATGTGTCTGCATTAACAGCAGCACAGCTGTCCTTTTTGATTTTAGTGTAAAAAGTCAGTTCAGAAAGATTTCACACAGTAAATAAAAAGGCAGATTTGCAAACAGCCTGTCTGGTGATGAACAGCCAGGGTGGAAAAGTCACTCCATAGTCCTGTTTTCCAACAACCTCTTTCATCTAGGAGGCCTGTGAAATCCTTCACTGACTATTCATCAAGTGCCACTGAGATGTCTGATCCAGCTCTCTAGAGAAGACACTGGTACCAGACAGTTCTGTGTTTGCTGTGCAGCAAGTGTTCCTGCAAGTAAACCCTCTGGCTTTCCTTGGCCTCTGGAGGCTGAAGGAATGTCTCTGCTGCAGGTAGCCACCCCTGCTGGGATGTGCACAGACACCAGCAGCACAACTCTGCAAAGGTAAGGTGCTGCCGTGTGAAAAAACATTGCTGCTCCACAGTGGGCTCTCCTCAAGGCTTCTCTGTTCTCATGGTCAGTTCAGGCAAAATTCTTCTGATTCCTCCTGGGTGCTTGTGGTGCATCACAGATTGAGAGTCCAAGACACTGAATCCAAGGGTGGCAGTGCCTGTGCTCCTTTGTTTGCCTGGCCAGAACCATGAATTTCTGAAGGAGCTGAGTCCAAGTAGCATAACAAGGCATTGATTCACACTGCCTGCAAGGAGCTCACTAAACCATGGGTACCTCTCTTTGCCATGCAAGAGTGGGACAGCACCAGCTGTCCACCAGCCTCAAGCTGGGCTCTGGCAGCACCTTGAAAATAATGTAATTTGTCTTGTATCTGTTACCAGAGTCCTATGAGCCCAAACCCTCTGGTTTGTGTTTTATAAACATGAGAACTGCTAAGAAAAGTGGTTTCAAAGTGTTCAAAACAATTATGTCTTTCTTTCATTTATGCTTTCTGTGAAAAGCATACAGATGGGTGCCACTAGCCCAACCAAGCTCAGAAAGTCTGCAGAGCTTTCATTCCACCTGATATCACCTGTCTGTGGCAGACACCAGCTCAGTCTTCTGGGCCTCAGAGCTCTTTTCTGTGTTTGTGTACAGCAAGTCAGCTCATGATTTGTTCTTGAAAACACAGAACTCTCTGTAAACAATGGTCCCCTTTGGAATTTTTTTTTCATATCCTTTACTCAAAATATTTTCTCTTTTCATTAACTGTATTTAATGCTTTAATTTCTGCCTACTTATCATTCTTGCCCCTTTTCCTAATTTCAATCACTTTCAGACTCAGTGCTGGAAGGTGGCAAAGAGAAACAGTAGAGATTATCCCCCCCTAAAGGAAAAAAAAAAAAAAAGAAAAAAAAAATCCAATCAGAATGCCAGGAGAAAAAATCAACAAGGAGGGCATTGAGCTTTCTGTTTTGCTTGGAAAATTGTTGAATCCTTTTGCACCAAGTGCTGGGCCTGATTCCTCTCTGGCAGAGTGCAGCCAAGAATTACAAAGCGAGTCAACAGACAGTGGAGCTGAGTTCATCTGAAAAGTAGCCAGAAAAAACCTCGGGCTATGTTTGAGGTGTCCATTTTTAGAAGGAAATTTGCTTAGGCAGAGGAATACCAGCATATTCGGGGTGAGTGACTCTGTGTGTGTGTGTGTGTTTTGGATCTCAGCACAAGGAAGGGGTGTCTTGCCACCCCCAGGGGTCGGGAATAGTGCATGCATGGGGAGGACCTATTATATTATTTTTCTTCCACCTTAATGAACTCCTCTCATGTCCACCTCTGATCAGTGGAGTATGACAGAGGGTGATTGAAGGCCAGTCTCCCAGGAAATGAAGTTTGTTCACACAGCCCAAGTATGCTGGCCTTACTGCTGCCTGCCTCTGATTTATAGGACCAAAAATTCCTTCCTCCGGTAACAATAACGCTCTTAAACTCCAGACCCTTCTCCCTCACAGAACCTCCAGACAGGGCAGCCTGAGCCCAGGAGAGACGGGAGGCACCCAGCAAATATATCCATCAACACAACTCGGGTTTCAAAGGAATACAAGACCCCACAGGGTTAGGCTCACAAAAGCAGGGAGTGGAGGAGTCTGGCCACCCCCCTGCAGCACCTCCTCCTGGGAAGGGGCAGCAACAGGAGAGACTGTGCCCCAGAGAGGGGCAGGACCAGGACCATGCCATCCCTGGTGAGCCAGGTGGCACACGGGACCAGGATGTTGTTTTCATGGGAAATATGGGGCTGCTGCTCGATCCTGGGACTGGGAATGAGTCTGCTCTGAGGTTTCTTCCTGTGATGGGGCTGCTGGCTAGGGAGAGGGTCAACTGCATTGTCTCTTTTTCATGTTGTGCTTGGGGTTGAGATGAGATTTCCTGTGAGCTCATTGTGTTTCATAGCACTTAGGGGCAGCAGCAGATGGCTGTGACTGCTGGTTCTGCAGCTCTTGCCTTGCACTGGTCCCGTGCTGAACGAGGCCATGACAGGGCAGTGACACACCTCCCCAGTACCCTGCAGGACAGGTCCCCTCCAGAGCATGATGTGTCCCTGAGGTGCAAGGACATGCTGGCATGGTGCTGGAGGTTTGGTTGGAGGCATATGTCATGGACAGGCACTGCCTGCAAGACTGAACCATTTCCCAGCCTGGGAACCTGCAGGTTATTAAATGGTATGGATGATCTGGGGGAACATTACTTCCAGGCTTTGTTTTGCTTAGTAACACAGACAGGGCCACAGTGTGGCTATCAGGGCAGGCTCTGAGCTGGCAAGACCCACACAACCACTTCTTGGAGTTGGGGCCCAAGTTCAAGCTCTGTGTTACCATCCAAATTTTGAATCAAGAGAAGAAAAAGAGCTTGAGACCTTCTGCAAAGGAGAGTTGTGGCTGCCAAACTGCAAGACAAGTCCTGGCAAGAAACAAGTTCATCCTGTAACATTTTTTTTTATCATTTACTTATTAACTGCTTTCTCTGGCTCTCACCTGAAGCTGCTGACCTGTTCCTCCTGGACAGGGCAATTAGCAGGGAGACAATGATCTGCAGAGGGCAAGGAGCAGCCTGTGCTGGGGGTGCTGAGGTGGGGGTGGAGGTAGAGGAGGCCTGCGGGAGGCTGAGGATCACAGAGGAAAGAGCTATTTATGGCCCCAAGAGAGGGAGAATTCAATAAAAGGCTTGACTTAACTTCCTCCTGACCCATCGCTTTTGGGAAACACTGGTATAACCTCCCTGTCCTCACAGGCTTCCAGTGTCCCCAGTGGCTGCATACAGTCTCCTCAGACTGGTAGGAGAAGGTGGTGGGACATAGTAATGAGCATTATGAAACCTGTGAGGTGGTATTGTAAGTGGGAAGGAAGAGATCTTGTCATTGTCTTGGAGTCTTCTCCATCGGTAGCTCCAGGACAGAGGGATGGGAAAGCTCTTCACTCTGCCACTGGAAAGGCTCAGTTCCTCCTCTGGGTCTTTGCTGTGGTTATTTCAACAGATGGTCTGTGGGACAGTAACTTGGCGTTCATGCTGGCAGCTAGCACAGAGGGCTCTGTCTCTATCTCTATCCCAATCTCACAGTCTCCTGTGCTGACAAGTAATTGCTTGACAGAGAGAGTAAGTCTGGCTTATACGTGTGTACCTGAGCTCCACATCTGGGCCAGCCCCTTGATATCCTGCTACAGGCACTGCTTTGGAACATACCCTTTCCATGTTAGTCCTTGCACATTTGTGTTCTTCAGGCCACCTCACCTTCTTTGCTGGGACCTGCTGAGATTGGTCACAACCATGGGTGGGCTTCCCAGGCTGGTACTTGGCAAGAAGTGAGCTT
This sequence comes from Calypte anna, assembly GCF_003957555.1. Taxonomy (NCBI): domain Eukaryota; kingdom Metazoa; phylum Chordata; class Aves; order Apodiformes; family Trochilidae; genus Calypte; species Calypte anna. Next base: position 152,886 of record NC_044252.1, read on the forward strand.
CATGGTGTAACTGAGTGACAATATATAAGAACATTTCCTCTAAATAAGTGCCTTCAGAGAGAAGGGTTAAAGGATTGATACTAAGTTAGATAACTGAAATTGCATCTGAAAAGGAAGTTGGTACTATTTTTTGATGAAAAATTGACTTCTAAAATGAAAAGCCTTTTTACGGAGCAATCCTGTGAGATGCCAAATGTTTTGGCTCTAATCTAGCTAGATAGTTAACCATGCACTTAATTTCTTAAGTTGCTGCAGTGGTTAAATATTTTGCTGGATCAAGTCTAGGGCTCTCAGCATTCTGCAGGGTGTCAAAGGACCAGGTCTGCATTTGCTGCAGCCTTGCTGAACTCAGCCTGTAATGATTTCAATCATCACAGAGAAGCATTTTCCATTAATATAAAAAAAAACCCTTAAATTTCCTTGGGATTTCTCTTTCAGATGTGTATTTTCTGATGGTGTTTAGGAGACAGATTTACTAGGCAGAGTATTTGTGAAACAAGACACTTTTAAATAAAATTTAGTAGGAGCTAATGGAAAATGATTTTGTTGTAAAAATTCCAGGATTGTCACTCAAGACTTGACTTTAAAAGTGACTGAAGACTGACAGGGAAAGAAATGGAGTGCGTGGCCACTCCATGCAGTCAAAATTGACCAAGATAGTTTGACTTTTTTAAAAGAATCCTTTAGAAAATCATTTCAAAAATCATATGGAGGGGAATTATCAGCTGATGGCAGGCAAATAGTGAGCAGAGAAAGAGACCAAGTTCTTGAGGACAGTACTTCTCTGCAGATAGTTGAGTTCAATAGAAAAGGATAAAAAAAAAGCACCTGACCACTAACAGAAAGTGATCAGGAGTGGATGAGTTTCACTGGTCCTACTGAAGGGAGTACAAAGAACAAGAAACAAACAGCACTAGGTGGAAAAAGGTGAGTCTGATTTCTTATCTCATGTGTTGTAATTAGTGTTAAATGTGCAAGTGCAAAGTGAATGGATGAGATGGCATAACTAGAAAGAGTTTGTGGAAGAGAGCTTAGCAGGAGCAGGCTCTGTCAAAGCCAAAAAGGATGCATGCCAATGTTGTTTCTCTTGGCATAGGTCAAAAAGCAGACTGTGTGACAAGAGAGAAATTGGAGAAGACTGAGATAATGCCCAGTTAGATCATGCAGTTCACCTCCCTGGGGCCTGTGACAGGCTGGTAAGGAATTTTTCTGCTGGGGAGGGAAAAAAGAAGTTATCAGAAATGAAAAAAACTCACCTTTTTTTCTCTTCTCCCCCACCCTTAACTCAAAACAACACTGCACTGAAAAATGTAATTTCCAGCTCAATATATTCACTCCCTGCTGACTATCTTACAGGAAAAGAATTCAGATACTGACTATGAGACTGCTCAGTTAGTCGATGCTCCAGAACCCCATTGCATCAGAGGGTCAGAGGTGTGTTGTTGGATATGTTCCTGATAGGTCCTGGCCAAAGCAGAGCCTGACACACCAGCACCTGGGTCAGCCCAAGATGGGACAAGCCATTCACCCCACAGACATGAGCTGCTTCATTCCTGTGTCTCCTTTTCATACAGAAGCTCTGGAGGGCAGCTGACCACCCCTGGTAGTTGCTGTCAAGTGAATTGTGAGCCTGCTCCAATTCTGAGAAGTCTTTGGGAAATTATCATTCTCCTTGGCTGAGAATTCATGATGCTTAGGTCACCTCTAAGTGAGAGCCTGACTAGCTGGGCTAAATTTGTCAGGAGACTTCCATATGTAGGTGGTGGAAGGTATAGGAGCAGCATCTGGGTGTGTGCTGAATTCAGTCTGTGGTGAAGCTCTGCTCTGAGCCAGTGTCAGAGCTAAGAGCAAACCTGTGGTTCCCCAAGCCTTGTGGTACCTATTTACATCTGCGCAGAAATACTCCCTGAGGCCTTTTTGCTCACTGCCATCTTTGAAAGCTTTAAAAAGTGGTCATTCCTAGTGGGTTTCACTGCCAGGACCAGGACATTTTCCCCTTAATTTTATTTTCCTTGATTTTTATCTCCTTATCTTTACAGAGAAGTCCCTGCTGTTATCCTACCATCCTACCTATGCCAGTCCCAGGGAGGGATGAGCTTCTGTCTCTGCAGATGTGTCCCCCCAGGAAGAGGAGGAGTGGTCCTGCTCATCCTTACACTGTCAGTGGGCTAATGAGTACTGGAACCAGAAGCTACAGGTAAGACTGGTGGATTTGAACCTGGCTGGTCTGACTTTAAATAGCATGTATACCTGGAGTAAAAACACTGGGATTTGCAACAGCATCTTCAGAGCAAGAGGAAGCAGAGAGGAGCAAAATCACCCTGGGGGAGGCAGGCAGCACCGTGTGTTTGTTAGGAGGTGGCTGCAGCTGACTGGGCTCTGGCTCATCTCTCCAGCCCAAGTGTTCAGGAAAGCTCCTCAGGTGTGGGAACAGCCACCCTCTGGGCTGGTGACCTCCCTCCTGCCTAGGTGTGTGTGACCAGAGGGGGCTGCTCTGACATGTCCTCTCCCAGTGAGGAGGGACCCTGTCCTTGTGAGGCTCTGGAAGGCCAGCTCAGCCCTGTGTGACCAACTACAACTGCGGCTCCCATGTCCTTTCCCCCGGGTGCTGCGTTCATTAGCTGCGAGGCCTCAGTTTTATGGGAACCCTCCCACCTGGCTTCCTCCTGGCTTAATGACAGGAACATTAAAGGGAAGCCAATAAAGCCACAGTGCAAGAGCAGTACTAGGGCCGGCTGCCTGCCCGTCTTCTCCATGTGTGAGCCAGGTCTGGGGGCAGGAGGAGGCAGAGACACCCCCAGAGATGACCCCTGAGAGCAGAGAGAGTGCTCTGCTTTGGGGCTCTCTTGCATAAACTTTTCCCAGCGTGGGGTTGGGGTTTCTTTTATTGTTTTGGGTTTTTTTTCCATTTCTGAGGAGGGAGGAACAAGGTCTTTTAATGAAGGGAGGATTAACAGGCCATAAGACTCGGCCCTGAAAGCGCCATCGATCTGTGGGGCCGCTCAGCAGGGCGCAGGGTAATTGGATTGGATCCCAAAGAGCACCTTGAATCGGTTCTGAGGAGGCCGCAGTGGGTTGCTCTGGAGGGGGCTGGGGGCTGGGGAGGAGGGGAGCGTGTGGCTCTTTAGAGAAGCCAGAGCCAAGATGGGGGATCAGCCGGCTCATTAAGGGATTAGAGTGTTTGTTCTTCTCAAGACTTTTGTTGCTAAAAGACTTTGCGCAGCATTTTCTGGAGCCTGGGGAGCTTAAAGAGCTTGTCAGAGCCTTGCTCTGGTCCCCACACAGGAGCAGAGATGCTCTCTGCTCTGGCCTGCCTGGTGATGCCAACAGCAGCTATTGCTAGGGACAGCTCTGCCTCCCAGCCCTTCCCCTCACTGCTAACAGGGCTTCTGTCTCCTGCGGGTTTCGGGATGAAGGAAGAGGATGACAAAGAGGATGAAGCAATAGGAGCACATCAGGAGGGAGTCCTTTCACAGTCAGGGACACTCAGACTTGGGCTTTTTCCCTAGATGTGTTTGCGTGGACAATAACAGACTTTGCATGTCCTGCAGTGCTCTCTGCAATCTTTTACCAGTGTGTGGGCTCTGTGCTCTGTCTTCAGCACTTGTGGTAGCAAGTTTGGGGCACAAAACTGCATTTCCTCCAGTCCTCAGGCACCTCTCCTCTTCTCCAGGAGTGTGCAGCTCATACCTGGAGCCTCAGCCTCGAGCTTGGCAGTTGTGTGCCTTTTCCATGCAGACCAGGATGCAATCCCCTTCCTCACAGGGTGGCAGGCTGCAGGCACAGGATGAATTTAGGGTGAATTGGGGTGAATTTGGCCTCCCCCTCTAGAGAGGTCTGGTAGCTGGGCAGGGAGGGGGTTTAATTGGGTGTGTAGAGCAGCAAATGCAAGGCAGTTCAGCAGGACCTCTCCATCTCCCAGTGTAAGTTGCACTCCCACCTCCTGTCTCTGCTGAGCAGGAGTTTCATCTGGGAGGTATGTAGATGGGGTGGGAGAAGGGGACAGGCAAGCAAGCAGGGGAGCAGCGGGGGGAGAGGGTTACAGAGAAAATAAATGAGACTCCCCTGAAATTAATTGTTTGAAGGGAGTGCCCCACTCGCCTGTGAATTCTGAAATGATTATTGGATTTGCAGGCAGATGGGGAACAGAATGGGTCGGGTGCACGATTAATACCTTATTGATAGCGGATTAAGAGAGCGAGATCAAATCTTTAACTGAGTGGTGATGCAGTTTATCAATTTGTCACAAAAAATGTAGCAATCAGAAGTGGAGAACATCAGGGGCGGCTTGTGGATCGATCCATGTCAGTGCCTCACAGCGTGGCTCTGGAGGGAGGACAGCTTCCCCCCGGGCTCACAGAGAGCTGGAGGTGGTGGGCTTGGTGATGCCCATGCCATGAAGGGTGGACCCAGGGACAGAGGGAACTCTGGGTGCAGGGACACCACCAGAAGAGCTGCAGGCAGGGGATGACATGCTCCCAGTGATGCTGCACAGCAGTGCTCTGGTGTGGGGTGTGAGCAAAGCAGTGGTTCCTGGGGAGCAAATGGCTTCTCAAGATAGTGGCAATGGGAAATGGGAAGACTCAGCCTTTAGGGATGGACTTGCAAGCAGCCAGAGCTTCCCAGGCTTCAGGCCAGGAAGGGTAACCTGCTGAATAAAGTTTAAAAACAATTTTGGGTGTAGCTAAATAGTATTTAGTGAAGAAAAAGCTTATGTGCTCTTGACCATATGATGCAAAGCTATGGGCACTGTGTAGTTTCCTGGCTGTGGTCTTCCTGCTCCTGTTGGAGACCTGATGTCTTGTTAACATCTGGATGTTGCTGCTCCTGAATTCCCTTCACAGCTCTGCTGCCTTGGTGCTGGTAGTGACAGCTTTCCTCTGAGCAGCTGGGCATTGATATGTGCTCTGTGCTTTGGAGGCCCAGTTTGTTGACCATCTCCTCAGCTTTGATCCATGAGCATTCATGGGTAATGCATGGGAGATATTTGCAGCTGCTGAAAGCACTTTAGCTCCACAGCTGGGCAAAAGGGCAGGAAGTGCACCAAAAATAGTACCTAACTTAGGAAAAACTCTCATATGCATCTTGAGGTAATTCTGTGACATGAAACCCCTTTTGCCAGTTCTAAAGTGTGTATTGGCTAATTGGGGTACTCTCAAAAAGCCTGATTTCTTAGTTTAAAGTCTCAGGTTTCTCAGCTAGAAAATAAAAATCACTTCTAGCCTATGTGGCTGTGAGCTGTTCAAAGGAACCTCTAAAGGCAAAGAAACAGGGGGCAAAGGAAGAAGAGCCTGGAGTGGCTGGTAGTAGTTGGCTTTATGAAACCAAACTTTTGATTTGCAACCCTTACTTATAATTTTTTGTTGTCAATGTTTGGTTTTAGCAAACAGTGAAAATAAACCCAAGGCAAATGTTTAATGAGCACCTCTTTTAGAGCAGGCACTGTAAGCAGCTGTGATGTCTCTGCAGCGGAGCCTGGCACCAGACTTCAGTCACCAGTTGGACTCCAGCATTTTTTATTTTTTATTGCTAACGTAAAACTTCCTGCTATTCCGACAGATGGGGGATGGCCTGTAGAAGCCAGCAGCCTCCTTGGTGGGCTGTAGAGTCGACAGGAATCTCTGATAGCAATTTCCCTTCTCTTAAGACCTTGCAGAGCTGTTTCAGTCCCTTGGGCCCTCACAAAAGATGTTGTGCACCTGGGTGAGGCGTGTGATGGTGGAAAGCTGTTCATATTGTTCTGTCTCTCATGCCAGCACTGCTAGCTTAGAAGGCAATTACATTCTTGCTAGGGTTGTTGGGTTTCTGCATGAAGCCTCCTGGATGTTTGCAGTTGTTCTCCAGGTCCTGGACTGCAACGGGGGCTCTGGGGCTTGGGGGTGTGCAGGTGAGAAAGGGGCCCCAGCTGGAAGCCCTGGGAAGCTGTATAGAGAAGACAGGAGGGGGAAGGGAAAATCAAAGATGAGTTGGTTAATCCAGGGCCTTGTTTGCTCCCTGCTGTTTACCCTTCTTACACTATGCTGCTTTTTTCCCAACAGCATGTTGGAATCTGTGAGGGTCGTTGACTCCTGCCATGCTTCTGGAGTGCTCTGAAGCCAGCGAGAGGAGCACCATGCTGCTGTGAGGGCTGCAAGCACTGCGGTGGAGGGTCTGAAAGCTGAAGAATCCTTGAGCTTGATAACACAGCCAGCTAAATCAGGTGATGTTGTTTGCTCTGCATTGGCACAAGGACAAAATGTGGTTTGTCAGTCTGGTTCAAGTGGTATGTGTTAGCTGGGTGAGACTGGTGCATGCTCGCTGCCATAATATGTGGTCTGGGAGTCTTCTGGGGTGCAGACTCCAAAGAGGAGGGAATGAGAAGGTATGATATGGAAATGTAGATAGGCACTGAGATGCCCTCTGTCATGATGGAGACCATGAGCTGTTGGACATCAGCTTTGTGTTTACAAAGGGAGTCAAGTGGGACAAGGTTGGGGAAGACTTGATGAACCAACTGCACTTCATGTGTGACCTCCCTCTCCCCCTGCCATCACAGTCCCTGAGGACTCATATAGCTCCCTGTACCCCTCTCTCTCCCTTTGCTATACAAATGAATGCTGGAAAGGGTCTGAAGAGCAGGAGACAATGCTGAAGATGTGCTGAATGTATGGGGAGGGCAGGCAAAGAGGCAGGAGACAGAGAGGGGGCCCTTGAGATGACACTTTGCTGCTCTTTCTGTGCTCTATTGTGTAGACATGTTGAAGGCCATAGAGAGCCTTTGTTTTGGAATGAGCCCCAAAGTAATTGTGATGTACAGGCTGCCCTTCAACAAGCTCTGGGCCTCTCCTTCCTTTCTCCCCCCAGCCTTTCATAGCATTGACCTCCAGAACAAGCAGGGCTGGGACCCCCACCCGCCCGGGCTTCCCTCCGCCATGTCCCACCCCAGGCCCGGGGGCAGAGTGGCGGCTGTGTTGACACTTCCGTGGGGGCCAGGCCACTCGTGGCTGTCATCTGACCGGCGTGGCCTTTCCCAGCACCAGGCTCGGGGGGCTAATTAGCACATTCAGGGGCACTGCTGGAGTGGAAAGGCGCTTGTCTGGCGGTGGGGAGCTGGGAGGTGACCTGGGGGGCTGGCGCTCCCTGCTCTCCTCTTCCTCCTTCCATGGCACCGTCCAGCTCTCCTGGCACTGGCAGTGGTGAGGGGAGGCAGGTGCTGGGGAGGGCAGGAGGAAGGGAAGCAAGAAGGGGAAAGGCCACCGTGGCCTCCCCGTGCAGGCGGTGGCTTGGCTGGCTTTCCGGGGATGGCGGCCGGACAGGCCGGGTCAGCCAGGCTGGGGCTCTGGGCTGTGCCGGCGGGCGAGGGGTGCCGGGGGCCCTCTCCTTTCACTGCCTCCTGGTTCTGCTCCACAGACCCTCTCTTTGTCAGCCCTCTGAATGGGAGCCCTGCCTGCCCGCAGCCTTGCTTTTAATTAGGGCTTCCGCTGCCCGCGCCTGCCCCTCTGTTGCTGCCCGGCCCCCCTCTGCCTCTCCCCCCCAGCTTTTAAATTCTTTGACACAATTTATCGCTCGCTCTCTCTTGCCCTGGCTGCCAGCCGGGATGGGCGATGGGCAGAGAGAAGCAGGACACGGTGCCAGGAGCCTGGCATGTCCGGATCTCAGCTGGATGGGCAGGCACGGGGCAGTCCTGCTACTGCCAGCCTGGGACAAAGCAAACATGTCCCCTGCTTCACCACCAGCTGCAGGACAGGGAGGAGGCCATAGCTTAAAACCTGCAAGACACCTCTCCACCCCACAGGCTCTGGGGTTTAGCCCATGAAATGTGCCTGAGATGTGATCTTCCTTTTTCTGTCTTGTAAAAATCTGAATCATACTTCTCATGGCATGTTGGTGGCTCTGGCAAAACAGCTTCTGGAACTGGAAGCTCTTGCTGGTTTCACATTTGAGAGGCAAATGAAAGCAAGCCCGTGTTAAATTACAATTTCTGGTTTTGCTTTGGACTTCATTGTGGTGCTTGGTAAGCAGGAATTGATGGGCAGCCAGGAGTTTCACAGTTACATTCTCCAGACTTTTCCAGACCTGAGGTATGTCTGTACCTAAGGCCACATTTTGTTGGCTCTTCCTTGGGACACTTGATCCTGAAGCCTTCCCATGGCTTTTGCTTTTCACTTTTGTTGTCTAGGCTCTTATTTGCTTCTGGGGTGAGCTTTCACTCTGGCCTGTGCTTCCAGCTGCAGGAGCCCCCCAACCATCTGCCCCCCAGCACAAGACAGCTCAAGACCACCATGGTGCCAGCACCACTGGGTTAGAAACACAGCTGCTCCTGGGGCTCTTCCTCCTGCTGGGACCCAGGCCCTCTGTGGCCAAACCAGTGCCAGCTGGGTGTGGTGGTGAGATCTTCTGGTGGTACTGGCCAGGGTGGGTGGTGCAGTTGAGATGTTTCTACCTCATCTGATACAATCAGCGTTGCTGTGCACACAAGAAGAAAGTTGTTCGATAGGAATGACCCATGATGCTGGGTTAATTCTGTTTACAAAAGAATAAATATTATAGCGGTGTCTTATAAAAGAGAATCAATAACTTCCCTTTGCTGGGTGATCCCTTCATGTCTTCGAAAATCGATTCCCCCCTCTCCCCTCCCCCTCGTTGCACAGCTATCTGTTTTTCGGGGTGACGGGGGGGTCAGGAGATTATTGAAGTATATGTGAATTTACAATATTAACGACTCACGACGCTGTGTCCGCAGGTTCACGGTGAATTAATTATCTGTTTAAGAAGCCATGAAGAAATCAATCAATGAAAATTTCTCACTCTTTTGAGAGTGAGGGAGCTTGTCAATTTATTATTATTTTTTTTTTAACATACACCACATTTAAAGGAACAGCTAAGGTTTTCTTCAGCAGAGGAGTGTCGGGAGGGAAGCTGGCTTGGGGCTGAGAAAGATCTGTTAGGTTCAGTGCACCACTGGCAGGAAGCGCAGCCCCATTGGCTGGCCACCTCACAGGACAGAAGGTGCTAAGGAGATATCCTGAGGTGTTTGTGTTCTTGAGTTAACCCAGTGGTGGCCTTCTCTAGAAGTGGCCTGGTGTTATGTAGTGTGTGGTAGCAGACAGTCTTCTGGTGGGCAATGGGGTCTGTCACAGATAGGATTTCCTCCCAGCTTGCTGGCCCTGCTGCCCCTCTCCTGGACACCATCTGTATGGCAGGAGCTGGACATGCTCCTGTGATGGAGACAAGGAGTAGTGAATAAAGAAGAGCAGCTGAAAGCACTAGTATCTCAAATCACCTTAAGATGTGCTGAAGGAAGTCTGGCAGAGTGCTTTGTGACTCAGTCTCCAGCAGAGTGCTGAGTCTAAATTTGGGACAGGGGCTGGTGAGGGTGCATCCATGAGGCACAGGCTCAGCATGGCTGAACACAGACCCCCTGGGCCTCTGCACAGGTATGGTGGAGCAGCCCTCAACAGTCAGTGTCCCAGGACTGCTTCTTTCTCCACCTACTGCTGAATCTGCAGCCAGGGGAGAGACTTTTTTGTTCATTCAGACTGATCCTGCCACATCCCCTGGGGTTTTGGAGTCATCCAAAGCATTCAGGAGGACCATGGCATGGTGATGGCAACATGTGAACAGTTAACAGCATCTGGCTGAGGTCCTTATGTCTACCTGATGACATTTCTCTGTTTGGATGGGGATTGATGACACTTGAATACTGGATCTGAGCAAAGTCACTGGGTTTCAGGCTTTGGAAGGCCTGAAAGTCGATCAACTTTGATGCTGGTAAAAAAACTGTCAGGGGAAGATGAATCCCAGAACCGCTCAGGGGGTGAAGAGGCTTGTCTATAATTCCTTAATGCCTGTCCTGTGGAGAGTCTAATGTATTGGAATTTGGGCAGTGATTGGTACCCAGTTAAAAGGAGAGGCAGAGAGCGTGGAGCTGAAAGGAGGATGGGGCAGAAGGCTCCAGAGCCTTTGGCAGAAGGAGAGAGTTGGAGATTGCCCCTTTCTCTCATCCCTAACCCCCAAACAGACAGCAAGTCAGGGATGCTGCACAAAGCTGCAGTATTTGGGTTGGGGGAGACAGGGGGAAATGCCTGGGGGTGTCAGGCAGCTGTAGAGCCTGACAAACAGGCTAGAGGAGGGTCAGGGTCAGGGACAGCCTCTGAAGCCCAGGCAGGCATGGCCCCTTCCCAGTCCTGGCCTGTGCAGAGAGGAGTCCCCGCCAGGCACACCCATCACTGTAACCAGAATGGAGAGAAGAGCCCATATTGACACAGGAGCATCTGTGTCAGTAATTGTCATGCAGCCTGGCAAATTGCTTCAGTGTGCCATCCCCTCCAGCCACACAGCTCAGCAGCAGCAGCAGCAGCAGGCCTGGGGGAGCTGTGCTGCTGCTGGAGAGAAGGGAAGAGCTCTGGACTGGGTGGAAGGGGTTAGGACCCTACAGGGACTTGCTGGGTCCTAGCCCAGGTCCCTGCTTCTCAACAGTCTCACCTGATGGCTGCTTGGCAGCTGCTCTGGCTGCAGTGCTCTGTTTTACTCAGCTCCATCATCCTCCATGCAATATTCCCAATTCAGATCACGATGAGAGAGGAACAAATGCCTGTCGACCTTTAGGCTGCCATTTACACCAACCAAAGGAGGTTTGAAAGAGGCTCATTACCTCCCAGCCCTGGCTTGGCTACTGGGAACAGGGGATCCTCACCAGTCCACTCCAGGTAAGCACCCAGTTTTTCTCCCATCTGTATATGCAGCTGCTTTCTGAGTCTAGGCAAAGCTGGAACAGGAACAAAAGATGAGGTTTCCCTAAAAGATTAGGTACCCATTTTGAGACTGCATAAACCACAGCTTTTGATAAGTCACAGACTGGAGCCATTCAGTGTCATTTGAAGTCACCAGGTTGACCAGAGGTGACTGCTTTAATTTCAGTCTGTTCTTTTTCAATAATTTCTAGTTCTGTATTTCCTGTGCTTTTTGGTGGCAGTGCAGTTCCAGCAGGGATTAATAAAATTACCTCCCTGGATCCAGGCATACAATTTTGACAAAAGACTCCAGCCCTGATCATCACATTCTGAGACAGGCAAGGACAGTCAGAATTTGGCTTAGTGTAGGAAACTCTTTAAAAGATGCAGTTAGTTGTAAAAGGTCATAGTTCAAGACTGCTGTCTGATCTGCTGATTCTGGATATGTGCTCCTCCACCAAAAAGGTGTCCTGCCCTTCTTGTGCTCTAACTTCTCCAGTGATGAGACAGCAGGCCAATAATATAAAAACCAAAACCAACAACAAAATATGCTCAAGCCCAAGCACAGTAATTCAGTTTAATTAAATTAATGAATTTACCAGCACCACTTTAATGGCTATGGATTTTGCCTATATTGGAAAATGTCTCTCAGGTGAAGAGCTCTTAGTCTATTTTCCAAGGAGATGGTGTCATTGGTCAAAGTTGTTCCCAAGGCATGATATAATGTAGACTCCAGGCAGGGCTTTCCCAATCCAGTCCAGTTTAGCATGCAATTAGAGGAAGTTGGTACAGTAAGTAAGAAATTACTTATTAAACCAGCTTAAACTTCTTAAAACAGCTCCAGGTGTTTACCAGCACCTACACAAGCAAATCAACTGTGTAAGATATCCCTGCTACACCCCTGGGAGATGGCTGGTTCTGACAGAGCTGTGTCATCAAAACCAAATGTCTGTCACGTGCACCAGGGGTGGCATCCCCGTGAGAGGTTGGTGGTGTTCCAGAGGAACCACACTTTGCCCTGGGTTCAGGAGGAAGGAAAGCTTCAGCTGCCCTCCAGCCACATTCCTAACGGGTCAGAAATGCCACAGGAGCAGTCAATGGAAAAGCCAAGTGCCACGGCTGGAGCATCAGTTCAAAAGACCTGAATCAAAGGTGGAACATCATGGTTCTCAGTAGACTGTCTATATTTGATATTGCTGGACAATAATATTATGCAAGAGGGATGAAGAAGCTAAGAGGATTAGATGCTAATACACTGCTAGGAAATATAAGCAGCTGCTCTAGTGGAATGTATTTATGGCCCTCACATTGCAACTACTGCCAGAGTGAGGACCTCCCGGGATAGCTGGAGAGTTCCTAGATTTTTCTGCTGTGTGAGTATCCAGTGAACAGCAGATATGCATTTTGAGGCCTAGCAATGGAGTCATGTTACAAGAAAGAGGTTTTTTTCTGCAAATGCTTCAGAAACCAAAGACTTTCCAAGTGGAGTGCCTCTGTTCTTGAGACTGGATTTCTGCCACTTCCTTTCCTGCTAAAGCGAGGACAAACTTCCACCTGATAGACCCCCAGGGTCCAGGTAGGCTGCTGGGAGGCTCCAATCAAGATAAAATCACTTGTTCAGTCCATCCAGATAGAGGCCAGTCTGTGAGCATCTCTGCCCTACAGAAGAGCCCAAGCAGAGGTCTGCGAGGAGAGAAGCTGCCTCGTGCCAGCTTTCCATGTCTAGGCACATTCCTCTAGGACTGTGCATGAACAAATAAGCCATGCCTCTTGCATCCAGCCAACTCCCACCTCTCCTGCACACTGCCATGCTTCAGAGCCCAGCTCTGACTGTACCTGCCAGCACGGGCACACCCAGTGAGAGACAGTGCCTGCTGTCAGCTGTTGACACTGGGTGGAGAGACTTGGCCAAGGACACGAAGGAAAGGAGCAGAAGAGCAAGGGTTTGAACCTGGATCTCAACCAAGTACACTCTCTGTTTGTGACTCAGTGTTTGAAGAAAAACAGCGACAAAAGGTTATTTTTTCCCAGGGAAAGCTGTGTCAGACTTGCCATGGCCTTTCTGGCCTGCTGGAAGAGGATGTTCTGCCAGGGAGTCAGCCTGACTCCTTCAGCTGTGTGTTAGGGGTAGGTCCTCTCAGCCCCCAGGCTGGTGCTCCACAGCAGATGCAGTTGCAGCAACACTGAGTGCCCTTCTTTCCTGGGAGACCTTCCAGAGCTGCACCTAGAGGAGTGGTTCCCAGAACAGGGCTTCAGCTCTTTAGCTGATGGTAACAGCCTCTGCTGAGAACCAGGCAGTGGGGAGGTGGGCACATGCTCCCCAATGGATTACTTGCACTCTACATGTCTTGGTGTCTGACTGCTCCTGCACCAGCTGCCATTCCTACCACCAAGAATCTGTATTTCTGTCTTTTCTGTTCCTTTTTACTGTTTGAATCCCAAAGGCTGGTTTCTTCTCTAGAGCAAAAAATCACAAGGAAGATCTTCCAGAAGCACATCAGAGTGATGAAGATCAGGATCTTTAAGCCAGAAGAGGTGAATTTACAGCTTACAAGCTCCTTAATGTGGCTTAAGGAGACCCAGTGAAGCCTCAGGCTTCATTGATAATGTGCATACTGAGCCCAGCACGTCCATCTCCAACGTCACCAGGGAGATGCGAGCTGCAGGTACCCTTTCCTGCATGATGGGGTTGCAACAGGAAATGTTAAAGGTTCCTACCCTACAGACTTTACCACTGTCCAGCTTCAGTCTGGCAGTCCCACACTGTCACTGCCCCTGGGGCTTTGGGGAACCTGTGTGTGCATGAGGCACACGTGTGCTGGGGTGGGGGGGTTGTGCACACACTTCTCCATTCACAGGGGCTTAGCTCAAGTGCCCCCCTCCCTCTCCAAAGCATCCCTGACACTCTGGGTGAATATTTGAAAGACAGGATCGGGGCTTTGGTTCGAGAGCCTCTTTGTACGGTGCTAACTGGTTTCAGGGCTGTAATTATCTCTCCAAGAGAGGCTGTAAATTGGATTAAGGCACTGAGTTGCAGCTGAGTGAGCTCCCTCCATTGCCCCACCTGGTGGGCTGCTGAGCGATAACAAAAAATGCCGAGAAATCGGATTTGGATTCTGCTTCACACTCATGGCTTCCTTCTGGAAAAAATGAAATTTTTCCGGCAGAAAGGGCTGGCATGGGTTTGCTGGCAGTATCAGTCCTGGGCTCGTATCATCTGCTGGCACTCTTCCGGAAACACGATCCCCTCCGTTATCAGAGAGAAATAAATAAATAAACAGCAGGAGATGTTTTGGCAAGGCAGGAGGAATCACACCAAGAGGCGTGCACACACACACACACACTCACCCCAGCACCATGTCTTCCCAGCGCCAGCTGCCTGTCGCAAGCAGAGGAGAAAGAGGGAGGTGGCAGCACAGGCACAGGGAGATGTTTATTTTTTCTTTTTTTCTTTTTTTCTTTTTTTTTTTCATTCCTGTCCTATGGGCTGAAACAAGAGCCATTTTTAGCACCTTATGTTGGAGGCAGAGAGGGTTTGGGTCCTGTACTGCTCTTTGAAGCAGATCACTGTTCCGTCTACAGCATCTTTCCCCATGCCTGTGAATAAGGTGTTGCTCCCATGGGTGCTTTCAGCCCAATATAAGAATGTCCAGAACTTATACTGAAAGGCAGCTCAGAGGCACCGCTGGGCCAGTAATCCCCCATATGCTCTGGTGTGGCAGCCAATCTGCATCTTCATGTCGTTTCTTCCCCCTTGTGTCCCCAGACACTTGGGTCTCGATTAAGACCCTGTAACTCCTCTTGTCCTGCCATCTGAGGGCAGCTGCTGCACCATGTCCCCATGGCCTGACACAGCCCTGGGAGGACAGTCCTGGCCCCACGACTAGAGGATGTTCTGACAAACAAACCCCCCTTGGGCCCAAGTGGAGGAGGCCTTCTGCAGCTTTGCTGCTCCTCACGGCTGGTTCTTGCTTTATGCTCCTTCCCTGTGGTTCCCATCCCATGCTACAACACAGCACCACAGCACAGCACCTAGAGCAGCCTCTGGGCCTCTCTTTTCTCTCCTGCTTTCCTCAAACCACCCAGAAACCCATTTTCTCCTCTGTTGAGTTCTTGGAAAGCTAAATAAACGTCCAAGGGCTCAGCACTCACAACTGACTTCAGCTCAGGTGTATGCCTCGGAAATAAAAAGGCCACATCCCTCCTCAGGACCCAGATCCCCTTGGGACATACAGAGCCACATTTTTACAGCATCTCAGCAATTTCCATATATTCCACAAATTCTCTTCAAAACATGGTGAGGTGGTGAGCAAGGGCCCTGCTGGAAATTCTGCCTTCCTTTGGGTGCCATCTAATGCTGATCTTTATGTTTCTGTCAGCTTAACTTATTATTTGGTATTCAATTTGGTAATAAAAATTTTATATACCAGGCACTGTGTATTACAGATATACAGATAGACACATGTTTATGTGTTTCTGTTCCTGTAAATTATAATAAGGATTTTGTTATTTTATTTGTAAGGTTCAGCTCTGTTTTTCACACCTATAAAGCTTTTGCAAATCTTAACATGGAGAGAACTGATATACTGGCTCTTATAACAGTTAAAATGTCATCACTGTCAAATTTTTAGTTTCTTCTATTTATTTATTTTAAAATATTTTAAAACTCAAGTAGGAGGGCTGTATATTTCATTCCAATAAGGACTGCACATTTATAAATTATCTTCTCTTTGTTTCTTCAGTTATGGACTCAGCCATTCCTGAACAGAGCAGAGTTAAAACATTCACCTAAGTATGTTCAGCACATGTGTAAATGCTGTGGACATAAAGAGGAGCTTCAGCTGCTGAGCACCACTAGTAGGGAAGTTAATTTGTCTCCAGGAGTGACTTGTTTGGTGATGATTCAGATGGTCTTTTTCTGCATTTTGCCAACCTCTGCTAGGGTCTCTGAACTCATGAAGTTTCCATGGCTGTCTTGATGATAACTCCTTGGTGGCTTTCCCTAGGATAGTCTTACATGCCCTCTACATAGTTCATTTCATACTTAGAACATTGTCTTTGCAAATATTTTCCCTCACCATATGTGTCTGTGTGTCTTTCATAGCTTTTACCATCCAGTTTGAAAGCAGGAACATGATTTATAGATGAGATTAATGATCCAGTCATCTGATGCTGAACTGATCCTGGATGTCACAGTACTTTGTTTGCTGGTGCAAACAGAACATGGACATCTGGGCTACATCAGATTCCTAGACCACCAAACAATATGAATATAGCCTTGGGATAATCCAGCTGAGGCTCTTGCTCCTGCAAGTTGTCCTTTCTGCAGCACAGAGGAGTGCAAGGTGCTGGTAACATCTTATTTTCTGCTCAATGTGGTTTGTGACTACAAGTAAAAGCAGTGTGCTGGTTCCCTCTGTGGTGTAACAGCTCTGAGGTCAGTGCAGTTGCTGCAGTGATGAATTTGGCCTAAAAGCTCCTACTCTGGTTTTAGACAGCTGCCCACAAGCCTGGAGGGAGAAACTCCTAGGATTTTTGTTAGAGCTGTAATACTGGTAGTCTCTGCCCCAAAAAGCTTGCAAGTTAATTCACCAGGAGGGACAAGTGTGGGAAGGGAATGAGCCAGGGACCCAGCTTTTAGATGGAGAATTACACATTCCCCAGGATGGATTCTCTCTTCATGTGGTTTCAGCCTTCCTGGTTCTTCTTACTCATGGAGTAAACATCTGACAAACAGACATTGTCCTCTTTGCTCAGATTTCACATCTTTCCTTCCTCTCACCCCACAGAATTCAGACTTTTCCCTGATCTACAAGCAGGCAAATGAGCAGGCAAAGCTGAATTTTTGAGCTGGAAGGAAAATGAGCTCTATCAGGACTACCACGTGTGCACCATTCTCCCCTCTTCCCTGGCTGGCACTGAAGGCTGGAGGTCAGGATCAGGGCTCATCCATGGAGTCTGCAGGGAGATGGAATTGTCCCTTGGGGAGAGATGTGGACTCCAAGATGAAGTCATCCCACAGGTGTGAGCATGGGGATTTCTGGAGAGAAGGTAAGGCTGACCCAGAGGGGGCAAAAAAGATGTGGAGGGGAGGGAAACGGTGGATGAGCAGCATTACCTTTTTGACTTCACCTATACAAGGAGTTTTAACTGTAGCAGCAGGGTAAACACAGTACATTTCCCTCCAGCATTTATACTGATATAAAGAGGCTTTTTACCTGTTTATTCTCTTGTAGGCATGAAATTAAGCTACACAGGTATTAGGTACACATGCAGCAGGAAAACTGTGCTCACAGTCTGAGGGGGGTTATATTGATTTAGCCACAGGGGTGTTTAAGCAGATTAAAAAGTTAAAGATGGTATTTAAACCATCACTAGTAATGTACATCCGTTCCTAGCTGCAGTCTTTCTTTTATCTATGTATGCATTTTCTGTACTGATGTACATAGATGCACACAAGCTTTTGCTTCCAAAGCATACTGATTTTCCTTTTTCTTTCCCCATTTTTCTCTTTTAACCTCCAAGTGAAAAGTGTGTGCGGTCTGCAGTTTAATTTTCTTCTTCTTCCTTCTAATTTTATGATTTCCTAGCTTCAAAGAGGTACAGGAAAACAGAAGTAAGGAAAATAGAGTCCCTATTGCTCTGCTTTTTCAAACTCCCACAAGTTCAGGTTATTTGCATGTTAACTAAAAGAAATAAGAAATGTTGAAAAGTAAGCAACTGACTGAAAAGAGACAGCATTTACTGCAACACAGTCATGACTGAGGGCGAGTCAGGAAAATTAACATCTCCTACCTTCTCATCAGCCCCATTTCGGTGATAGTCATTCTTTCAGTATTTCTTATGCTGGATTAAAAAAAAATATGAAAAAGAAAGAAGGGAAAATGGAGGAGGAGACCAGGCAAAGGAGGACAGGTGGCCCTGGGTGCATCACTCACTCTTTCATGCACTGCAGATAGTCTCAGTGAAAACCATAGGGAGTTAATCCTTCAGAGGCCAGAGGATGCTCATATTCTACAGTAATCAGGCTCAGACAGGCAGCTCAGAGAGGATACAGACGTGGTCTGTGGCCTGGACAATCTGTTGAAAATTGTTGCAGTAACATGAGTTCCTCTCCTAGTGTGCTGCCTCATACCTCATCCTGGTGATCCTGTTTAACAGAGCCAAGTTTCAATCCAGCTCTCCCAGTCTGCTGGAATGCTGTCGTGCTCTGCAAGCTCAGGACCTGCTGGTAACCTAACTGCTTTAGTAAGGCTGGTTTACAGTGCTAGCTGGTGAAATGCTGGTGATTCAGGCTGAGCAAGAGGAGTCCAAAGACTGCTTTGTGTGGATGGAGTCTCCAGACAAGCTCCCCTTACCTGTGTCAGGATGAACATGTCTCTGCTGAGAGGCACTGGGATGGATAGGAAGCCATCTGCACCTGCACTCGCTAATGGTGGGAATGACACTGGGAGAATTCAACGTGTCTTTTAGTCTGCAGAGATTGATAAATGCTTTCAATTTCAGTCTCCTGACAAAGTGCAGGTTTAGCGGTATCTCTCAGTGGCATCTGGACTATGAGCAGAGCCATAAAACGGGGCATTTGAATGATCTTGCAAGAACATCCTGCTGGTTCAGCAAAGCTCCCAGAGATTTTCTCAAGCGACACCACTCCCAGTTGGAGTACCTTTACGCTGTTGTGGAAGGGACTTCTGATACTGGCTGTGGTCAATTCTGAGGCAAGGTTGCACAGATCCTTTTAGATAAGCATTTACCAGCCCTATCATGAACACCAAAGTAGATCAGGAATGGGGAAACCTTTATCCTCAAGGATTTCTGTTTGAAATGGCCAGTGTGTCTGGTGGTCACCTATGGGACTGGAGAGACAGGGACTTCTAGGAGGGAGGAATATTCATGCAAAGCCTCCAGTGACTCCTTGTTCCCACATTCTTTCCCTTGTTCCCAGACTCTTTCTGTCTCTGTCAGCCTACGTGGAGACACACTGACTTCCAGGCCCAGACTGAAGGTGTGTCCCTCCTTGGATCTGGTTGCCTTCTCTCTTTTCTCAGTGGGTCCTACCAAACTTCCTCCCCACCCCTGGATCCAAAAGAATAATGGCTTTATGTAGCTTGTAAAATTCTATTATCTCTGTATTCAAAACTCAACAACTGGGAAATGGCTGTAATAAGCGTGTTATTAAGCGTGTAAATACACTTTAACTTCAGACCTCCAAAGGAAGTCTCTTGCTGTCTTCCTCGCTGTTTCCCCTCCATGTTTTCGCCACGTGTTTGGATTTTATGGAGATTTCATGTCCTTTCCCCCCTCTCCCTGGCTGGCACACTGTCCCATTTGGCTGTGCTGAGGAGGATGCTCCCCTCTGCTGAGTCAAGCGCTGAGTCTTGTGGTGAACCCCGAGTCCTTGAGGGAAGACAGGTACCCAGTGAGGATGGGGAGCCTGGGGAAGGGGAGAGGAGGATTGGGGTGGCGAGTGGAGGAAAACATTAAAAAAAAAAAAAAAGAGAAAGAAGCCAAGTGCATTCTTTCTGCAACACTCAGGAAAAAGAATGTTTCACAGGGGATTGGAAAGGCGAAATTTTTTCACATCCAAATGGATTGCAATTTCCCTCCATTTAGCACCTGAAGGTAATTAGCTCGAAGAGACTGTCGGCTGAGAAACACGTTCATGGAACATTAACTCTCATACATTCTCCAGTTGCAGGGAATTAATAGGAAAGATTAAAGTTTAAAGAGAGCAAAATGCCATTACCTCGCAAGCCACCTCTCTCAGCGGCAGTAACTAGCCCTCACTAACCTAAAAGCACCATTGGAGTCCCTGGCTCCTGCTCCAGGCAGCGACAGATGAGAGGGCCCCGTGCTGCCCCACGGTGGCTCTGGTGGCCACGGGGCACAGGACGAGTCGCGTTTCCCTGCCACCACGTGGGGTGCACACGCGTGTCACCTGGGGCCAACACACGTGTGCAAGCGTGTCCCCGTGTGTGCTGCTCCACGGGTGCCACGGAGAGCCTGCTCAGCAGGACAGGAAACAGAGGAGGAAGTGGTCAGCAGTGGTCCCCAGACAGCTCCCAGTATGGCCTCAGGCTGGGGGGTGGGGTGTGGGGAGGTGTGGGGAGCCCCCTGGCCCCTGGGGGGATGCTGGGAGCCCGTGGGGCTGCTGCAAAGCCCAAACCATGGTGCTGCAACACAAAAGGCCTGGTGGCTGAGCTGTCTCTGAGAGTGCTCCCAAATTTCTCCTGATGGAGGGATTATGCCATCTCCTCAGATGGAAAATAAAATAAAATAAAATTAAAAAAAAAAAAAAAAAAGCTTTAAAGGGTGGAGGTCCTATTTTGGGGCTGAGGGGGGGTAAAGTTTATATAAGCTTCTGCACTTTAAAGATTTCCATGTTGCTTTAGCATTTCAGAGAGAGAGCATGTGAGAGAGAGAGAGAGAGCGAGAGAGAGAGCGAGAGCGAGATGAAATTGAGACATGGAAGAATTTATTGCCCAGAAAATTCCATTCTGCTATCTGATTCGAAAAGTCCAGTCCCCCCAGCTTCGGAAAATCTATTTTCCACATTTTAATACCCTGCAGAACAGTCCTCATAACTCATCCGAGTGTGTTAAGCACAGTTTTATTAGATCTGAAACAAATTTTGGTGGGGAGATACTATAGGTCATTAACCATGGAGTAATTTTATCCTTGTTTCCCTAATGATGCCATAATGGCGAGCGAATTTCTTAACTAAAGACCAAAGAACATTTTGAAGGTCAGTTTCATCTGTGAGCTCCTTCAAGCGCTTCTCGGAGAAGATTGGAAAACTCGCCGATTTTTTGAAGAGTCATTAATAATGTGAAAGCTGAAAGAGCTCTCTCCCATTTGCGTTCCTGCTTTTTACCTTTTAATTTTATATCGCTTTAGTCCCTTTCTTTTTCTCCCTCACTCTCTCTCTCTCTTTTTAACTCTGGTCTGGGTGGCCCCTCGTGCAGCTGAAAAATGAAATGGGCCATTTGTGAGGGCATCCTGAGCAGAGCTGAGGCAGGGCAAGGATCCAGGGGGGGGAAAAGAGCAGCCCTGGCCATGGGCACCCACTGCCACCAGTGTCCCCACAGCAGCCCTGGGTGCCAGCCTGGACTCCCCCACCCAGGTGTAATCAGGAGTGGGGCTGTTGGGAGGAGGGAGAGGGACCAGGCTGTGCCCCTCCTTGCCCAACCTGTGTTTGCAGCCTGTCAAAACCAGCTGAACCATGGATTATGGGGGGCTCTGCTCACAGGGTGACCCCAACATTAAGCCTCAAACTGCAGGTGTTTGTGTGCAAGCCATACATGTCCCTCACAGGGAGACCAGTGCAGGGGCAATGGGAAATAGGGCGCTATAGATGTTTTATGTATATATATATATATATGTATGTACACACACACACACACACACACACCTGTGTGTGAATTAACATTTACATATAGATGTGTAACAAATGGATGACATTGTAAAAAAGGAAAAAAAAAATCAAATAGCAAGAATCTGTATAAGGATTATACGCAGCTGCTGTGCATGTGTGTGCTGGGGCTGCAGGTGCATGGGTTGGGGCACAGGGAGCAGGAATTAGGGTGTGCAATATTCTGATTGCTGTGCTCAGGTATGGAGTCTGTATGTGTGTTTTATACGTGTTTGGGTAAACACAGGTGGGGGCTGTTTGGCTGGGCAATGATTTGTACCCCTCCATGTCTGTGTGTAGTGAAGGGAGAGCAAGGCTTACACATGTTTTGTGTGGGCTCTGTCTGCATCTGTGCACATGTGTGTGTGTGGTGTTTTTACTGGCTGCACCACAGGCACCAGCTGTGGGGTGTGTGGTGTACCAGAGGCTGAGCTCTGCCTGTGTGTGTGTGTGTGTGTGTGTGTGCCTGCCCCCCAGAAGGGTTTGTCTGTGTGCTCATTAGAGAGCTCCTGGCAGCAAGCAGGCCTCTGTGCTTATGTGTTTTCCTCTCCCTGGGTGTGTATGCTTCAGGCATCTGCATGTGTTGCATTTGCAGATGCCATGGGCCAGATTCTCAGCTGATGTAAGGTAGCAATTTTTATCCCTTGCAACTCCAGCCCAGGCTGGGGCTGGGTGCTGAGCTGCCGCCCCAGACCCTGGGAACGGATAACTTCCAAGATGAAACAAGACCTTCTCCCATCCCCTCTGCCCCCTCTTCCCCAGCCCATCTCTCACGTTGGAGGTGAGGACTAAGGGGGGATGTGTGTGTGTCTGTTTGGGGAGGGAGCACTCCGAGGGGAGGGGGCAGTGTGGTGACACACTCTGCTCCCAGATGTGATACCAGCGATAATTTCAATTTTATGCCTTTGTTATGGCTTTAATCACTTTCTTTATGCGTTTTGTTCCAGCGATCAGGGAGAGACACCTGATAGGCAAAAAGGATATCAGGGGAACAATTTTTATTTGGAATGTGGTGAGAAGTCTAATTAGAATTTGAATTCTGCTGAGCCTTGAAATGGTCGGTACTTTATCCTGATCGCCTTAGATATTGTTTCGAGTCAATCATCTGTCATAGTGCGGCACGCTGGAGAGAAAGGCTCTCCATCCAGCCTGGGCTGCACGGGGCTGGGGGCTGCTGCTGAGCAGAGGGAGGGTGCAGGAGGGAGGGCAGAGGACTTGGCTCTGCCTGATGGGCTCCCTGCCACCAAGCACAAAGGGAGAAACCCCTGGCACTGAGGTTTCCCTCGCTGTGTGCTCCTCACCCAGCTCGACCTGGAGGAGAATCAAGGAGGAAATAACATCCTGTGTTCTGATGGCCCTACCTACAACAAAAGAATCACCAACTCCTTGTGAACTCTGGGGTCCAAATCCGGGCTGGATCCTCCATCCTCTTGGCCAAGACCCTTAGGGCCCTGCAAGGCTCTGCTGCCTCGGGGGAGGTCTGGAGGGGAGGCTGGGTGGGAGGCAGCTCCCAGGGAGTGGGGTCTTTGCTGCTGGGCCAAAGCAGAGTGCTAATTCTGAGCCTTGATTGTCATTGAACCCTGGCCTCAGGGAGTGTTGTTCACTCTGCTGAAGGGATCTTTATGCATCGTGTGCCTTGTTCATGCCCAGATGTCAGCTGATGGATGGTTGATAGTTCCTGATGGCCCCGTGGTTTCTGTAGCCTGTTTTGCAGCCCACACAGCAACAGGGGAAGGCTAGAAACTGAAACAAATGAAGGCTGAGTGAGAAGGGCTGCTGTAAGCACCACCAGCACATGCTGGGAAAGGGCTCAGGTGTGCAGGATAAGAACCAAATCCAATAGATAGGTCTCACTCATTTACACCTCAGTTGGCCCTTCCTGTTCTTTTGCTGTGGTGCTCTGAATGACCACTTGCTTTTTCTTTACAGGCACTGGGTGCAGAAGTGTTTAGAAGAATCCCTAACAGCTCAACTCATATTATCACCAGTGTTATTTGCCTTCCAGCAGAAGGGAACAGCTCAGAACAAAGGCTCCTGTTGAGACGAGCATTGTACATATGCACTGGGAGAAAAAAAAAAGGAAGGTATGTTGACTTTCCTGGGTTTCCATACTTTGACAATGTCAGAGCCAGCAGGAGAAACTAAACCTCCAAGTTCCTCTTGCTAAGCCAGGGGTGGCCATTTTGTGCCTTCAAGTATTTTGGGTGGGACTTTGGGGTCATAACAAACCATGCAGCTGGCAGGGAGCCTGGGCATGCAA
Source organism: Calypte anna (assembly GCF_003957555.1). NCBI lineage: Eukaryota > Metazoa > Chordata > Aves > Apodiformes > Trochilidae > Calypte > Calypte anna. The sequence goes on from NC_044252.1 coordinate 176,269, forward strand.
AGGACTGCTGGTGGGTGCTAGCTGGAGCCAGGAGGTTGGATTTAGACTGTATTTCTCTGACTTTCTCTTTCCTTCCCTGTTCTCTTCCCCGTGTGCCTTTAGCCTTGTTCAAGCAAAATGTTGACTTTTTTTTTAAAGTCCCAGCCTCCCACCCCAATTTTCCTCTGATTTTTACACAACTATTTTCTCTTGCTGTTACTGAATACTCAGGTCCATGCCTATAACCACCCTTGCTGCCAGCTCTGTCTGGGGTTAGTTCTGGCAAAATGGCCTTAGCCTTTCCAGAAGGCAAAGCTGAGAGGTAGGACTGGGATGTCCCTGCTTACTGCAGGGGGGTTGGACTAGATGCCTTTAGAGGTCCCATCCTACCCAACTCATTCCATGATTCTATGACTGCACTCAGCTGCCTGCAAAGGCAGAGCATGAGTCTGCCATTACCCAGGACCAGCCTCAGCCCAACCAGCCCAGCCAAGGGTTCCGGTCAACAGCAAGAAAGCTTCTCTCAAGAGATTATTGAGGAAGTATCTGCTCAAAGAGAATGAAGATAAGAGCACCTGGCCCACACGGTTCTTTTGGGGATGTTGTATGGACCCCCACTCCAGCCCACAGCCTGCTCCTCTACAGCAGATGGGACCCAGAGGAAGGTTCAGGGAATGGAGTGCTGCATTCTCCCCTTCCCTGCCAGCAGCAGCCCTGTGCCTGTGCCCCGTCCTCTCTTCCATCAAGTGGACATCCCTGGGGCCCCAGAGTCTTTTCCCTAATCAGCCCATTTCCCCTGGCTTGGTCCTGGGAGGACACAGTGCTCGCAGGCTCTGAGGTGTCTCTATCACTGGCTGTCAGGTAAGGTCCTCCCCGAGCACTCCAGCAGGCCTTCCTTTATTTATTTTTAAAATTCCCCTGAGCCTAGGAAGGTCATTTGAACAAATTGGAGCTGACAGACATTAACTTGGAAAAAAGCCCATTGCATCATGATAAACTCCGTTTAAAGAGAAGCAAAAAGTGCCAGGCAAGGAAGGAAGAAACGATGAGAAATTTGTCACTGTTACTGTAATCTTCAGAGGTGAGGCTGTCAGCTCCAGCCTCACCTTCTCCCATTATGCATTATCACACATTTCAGCATTGCTGTCCCCACTGCAGCAGCTCCTGTCACTGCCAGTGGGCTGAGCTAGGAGCCAAAGCCCAGAGATGAGGTGCTTCACCCCTGGCCATGCAGACAATCACTGTCAGAGCTGCAAACCGACCTCAGACCTTCCAGCCCCCATTCCTTGAGCCTTTTTTGCAGCTTTCTGTGTTCTCTGCTGTCCATGCACTGGTGTGGGGTCCAGGGATGGTACCCTCCCTTCAGCTGGCAGCCAGAAGAGCCACCAGAGGGACAGAGGAAGAGCTCAGAGGTATCAATCTTAGTCCATACAACTGCTGATGAAACTTGTGCTCTGTCCAAAGATCTATCCTAATGCCTCCCATTCAATTTGCACATAGCTTCTTTATGCTTTGCTTAGTGTCCTTGAAGCAAAGGCAATTGGTTTCTCCTCTCCTTGGGGCATCCTGCGGGATCCAAGTACCTCCAGTCCCCTGTGGAACCACAGCAGACAGCAAGGATGGAATCTCAGAGAGGATCAGCCCTGGGACTGTCACCCACATGGCCAAGTTCAGGTCAGGACTCCCTCTACCCCACAGCCAGATGAGAAATTAACTTATCCAACTGCAGATCAGCAAGCTCAGAAGTGCCAAGAAGTGACTAATATACCTTGGAGACAGGAACTGAGACGTGCTCCTCCTCACGCCTCTTTGTCTTGAACTCATGCAGAAATGAATGGTGGTCTTTGTGCTTGCAGAGCTTTGTGGCAGATGGGCTCAGGCCACTTCTGAGGGACCCACTGCAGTGAGCACTGAAGATCACCTGCAGTCAGCCAGGTCATAAATAGTGTCTGTCTGACCATGCTGAGAAATGAGAAGTGTCTTGACATGATCTCTACAGCAACTGTCACCATCTAGGCCAGACAGTCAGCTTCAGGAGACCTGTCCCTAGCTGGTACCCCTCCAGCACAAGGAAGAGTGGCCCCAAATCCTCAGCAGGTCCTTGTGCAGCATGCAGCTTAACAAACTCATCTCTGGATCTCTCCAGGATGCCCCCAGTTCTGGGTCCCTCTGCAGCACTGATGAGATGGCTGGTTTACCATGCATGAGAGATTTCCAGTCTTGGCTGGATGTTCCCGAGCCACAAGGACCTTTGATCCAAGAGTGAATGGTGCTAACCTCAACTTTCTGCATTTGGGCTCCCTGCCCAGCTTGATGGCTCAGTGTCACAGCGATGCCGTTCCTGCTGCCCAGTTTCCCTCTGGGAAACGGAGATCGTGTTTCTGCAGTGCTGCAGTCAGACCCATTTGACCTTTCCCAGTCAGGTGGATGCCTGGACAAGCCCGAGGGGCCTCAGCAGAGAGGGGCAGCCCCCTTGCCCCACAGAGGCAGCCAGTCCACCCACTGCCAGTCAAGGTTTGCTCTCCAGCTGCACCTGCAGCCCACAGCCAAGGTCAGTGCTAAGTTTTCCCTTCAACTTGTGTCTGCTGACCCTCCGCACTGCAAACCCCACTGCTCAGCCCGGGATGACCCACTCAGCCAGACCCTGGTGGTGATCTCAGGCTGTGTGAGACCTGGCTCACCCCACACCGACCTGCAGAGCCACCTCCCTCTGCTTTGCTGTAGCTTTTTAGAAACCACTTGAGCATGAAAACCCTGAGCAGAGGAAGTTCACCAGGGCCGTCCTGCCCCCCAAATCTCATGTTCCTGATCTTTTATCCCCACTGCAACCCCTTTCTTCTGAACCTTGCTGTTCCTGGTCTTGCTCAGGGCTGCTATTTCTGATCTGTGGGTAACAGCAGCAAAGGAGAGCTGTGTTGCTGCTCCTAAACCTTAGCTACAAACTAGTCACATCAGAGAGCAGAACTAGTCACAGCGTTGAGCAAATGTTGGAGAAGTGTTCCAGAATAATTTCTGTGTGGTGAGATTGCAATGGGATTTCCTGCAGAACATATGTGAGAATTAGAAGGTCTTTTTCTAAGAGATTCCTTCAGTTTTCTAAAGCATTTTTTTGCTGGCATTATTTTGGAAGTATTTTTCTCCCTCTGTATGAAACCTTTTCAGTCAGCTTTGGTTACTGATATGAGTTTTAAAACGGGGGTGAAATATGATGGAAAACAGAGTATGTTTCTATTGATGGCAGTTCTTCATGCAGATTTGACCTCTGGGGAAAGAGGAAGGTTGTTTTGCAACCAAAAAATTCTCTTGCCAAAAATGTTGCCCTGGTAACTGAGGCTGTAGCGAGGAGCCTGCATCCTTATTCTACCCATTAAAGGGAATCTTACTCTGGAGAGCAAGAGATGGACCCTGGAGAGCTGGCTGTAGGGGCTGGAGAGGCTGGGATGTTGGAGATGCCTGTGTGCATCAGGGGAGCAGAAAGAGAGAAAGAGGCCAAGGGCAGCGAGTGTGGGGTGAGACCCACAGCAGCACAGGACTGGTAGAGGCAGAGTGGGTGTGGGCGGCAGCACCAAACTCTGGGGCTTGGAAGCATCAGTAATGCATGGAGGGTCCTGAGGATCCTGTGCAGTGCCTTCCCAAAGATGCAATGTTTTGAGATTTCCCTCCCCCAGCAAGTCCCTTTTGCCCTTTGCTGCAGCCAAGACCATTTCCTCAGCATCCCCTTTCCTTACCCCCCAGCCACACTCATCCCACAGCAGCTCTTGTCCCCCCCTGGCTGCTAAGGAGGAGCCCATGTGCTCTGCCTTCCCTGCACCCCTGCACTTCCCTCTGGATCCCAGCAACAAGTTTAATTGGAAAAAACCAAGGCTGACTTGGAGGCAAAGCAAGGAGGCAGGGAAAGCCTATGCCAGCTGACACCATGATCGATTACCTGGAACTCCACCTGACACTGAAATTAGGGTTTTTTAATGATAGGCCGACTCTCCCTGGATGTGAAATTCAAATGATCTCCAAAGCTTCCCCACGACCATCACTCGCTGCACGCAGTGGTACACGCCACATGCAGGTACTTTGTCTCTGTCACTGCTGAAAGGACATTGTTATTACCAACAACTCTTTGTATTAACCAGTCTCCTACCTAATAGACAACACTTTACGTTCTGCACCGTTACCCAGTCAGGGCTGCTGTGTGCCTGAGAGACACATGCTTCCCCCTGCCTCCCCTGGGGTGGTGGGAAGCCAGTGTTTAAACAGAGGCACCAAAATGGAGGGTGTGCACACACCTTGCCCCTGCATCTCCCGTTGGGGGGGGGGTTCCTTGGTCCTATCCCAGCTGTGGGCCCCCAGCACAAACCTGGGGTCAGGGAGGGGCTGTTCTGGGGTCTGGGGTCATGCATGGCAAGCCGACAGTTGCCCAAGTTCCTTTCAGATGAGGAAGGTTTTTTCTTACACCAACATTTTCCCCATCCCAGGACTCAGCTGGGGAAGGCAATACTCCAGGGAGTGCTCCCCACCTTTCTCCTTCTTGGTGAGCCATCAAGGAAGTGCCTGCTGGGCTGGCAGCCTCCCATGAACTGTGGTCAGGGTGGGGAAAAAGCCCCCACCTCCCAGCATCCACGCTGTCCCTGAGCTCTGGTGTATCTCAAAGCATATTCACCTGTAGGGAGGGATTGTCTCTGCTGGTGGAGGTTGTCTTCCAAGTTATTGTCCCCAACTTTCTTCCACTGTCTCTTGGCAATGTTTGCTTGGCCTTCAGGAGGGCAGGGAGTAGGTGGCTGCTGTGACATGGAGAGGAGAGCAGAGGCCACACTCTGGGCATTATCTGAGTATGTTGACTGTTCTCATGGGAGGTGACAAGCAGAATGACTAGGTTTTGGTCCCTGCTGGGCAAGGAGAGACAGGAAGATGTGAAAAAAGAGAAAGAGAAAAAGCTGAAACGATGTAAATACAGCAGAGACAGCAGCAGCCTGTAATCCACCATTCATTAACCATTGTTTTCTACATCTTGAATGAGGATTTGATAAAACTGCAGGAGGGGAAGAGTTCCAAGCACAGCTTGTAATTTCAGTCAGGTTGCAGAGTCCTTTAACTGCAGTGGGTCAGGCATCAGCACTGAAGGAGCCTTTGGATGTATCCTACACATCCAACAGGAGGGAACACAGGTTCTGGGTGGTGGAGATGCTGGAGGGAAGAGGAAAAGGCTCTGCCTCCAAAACCATTCCCTGCAAATTCTGATTCCCCCCCCTCAGAGAGGCATTGTGAGGAGGTTAGATGGGGACACCAACTCTTCCCAGCTCCAGCAGGAATTGCTTTGGGCTGTGTTGAATGAGACAACCTGGGTGCACGTGGATCTGGACAGGACTGCAGGAAGCCATAATTCAGACCTTCTGCTTTGCCTCACCAAGTGAAACTCTGGGTGATGGTTTTGACATTGTTTCACAGGCTGACCACTGCAGTGACCTTTTTTTCCCTTCAGTTAGGTGCTTTCTGTGGCGTATTTCACAGCATAACCTGTGCAGCTTCAGTGTCCTCCTGGTTAAGAGATGCTTCTTGCATTTGATAACACACAGACAGGTTTGATGAGGAAGTGCTATGTGAGTTACCGTGGGAAAACTGCTTCTGTGTGCCTCTATCCTCCCTCTCCACTTTACTTACACTGCTAGAGGTGCCCTCCCCTGCTGCAATCTCAGCTGTCCCTCAGGTCATGTATTCAGAGAACTGGGGCACCTTTGGTGTGGGTCGTGTGGTGGTCAGAGAAGTGCTGGGAGGTGCCAGGCTGGTGCCTGGGGGGCTTTTGCCCTGCACCAGCTGACAGCCAGTGTGGCACAGCCACTGGTGACCAGGGCAGCCCACGCTGGTTGTCCTCCAGGTGAGGTGGCTGTGGGAGCTGAGCTGGAAGGGGAGGCATGTGGACAATGTTCCTGCTTTCCTCCCTTGCCTGGTGAGAAGCCCCTAATCTGAGGGGCGTGCCAGTATTAATGCCTTTAATAACGACAGATCAGATTGTATGAAGAGTTTTAATTGATGTCTATATTCCTGGAAACATAAAAACAGCCATGCAAACGTCTTACCACTATTATTTTATCAAAGGTTTTGACGTGGCTGCTGCATAGGAGATGTCAGGGAAAAAATTCATGTCTGCAAGGCACAAACAGGCGAAGTAATGGGATATAAATCAAAAACAGTGAAAGGGGAAAGTGGTTAGTCACAAGATCATAGAGTTTTCACTACAAGGGAGAGCACTGAATTCTCAATACAAGCAGAAGAATTCATTTATTCTCTGGTGCCCTCAGCCCTCTCTGCCCTCCCAGTCCCCAGCACACACACTGCCCTCTGCCCCCAGCACACACAGGCCTGGCCAAGGGCTGACCATCCTGAAGGTGGGAGCCATTTCTCTTCCTTGTTCCCTTCTACTTGTACAGAAGGAGTGGAAACTCAGCCCAAAAGCAGGGCTACAAACAGCACCCCCTTCTCTTTGTCTGGCCAAGAGTATAATTAACTCTTTAGCACATTGGTATGGTTTCCATTATGGAGAGGACAAACTGAAGCATGGGAAGCACCAGGGGCTGAGATGTTTACTCCAGGTTGGTGTCAAAGAGAAGGAAGGACAGACTGAATTCAGTTCCCCTTGTTTACCCTGGAGTAACTTTGGGACACCTCCATGCAGCACCAGCAGGACCTCTGTTGTGTCTCTGTCACCAGCTCTGACCTTGAGGGCACAAGAATGGCTGTGACCCTGCTGATGGCTTGTGACACTGTTTGCCTGCATTGTCCCCTTCTGACAACTGGAGCCCCCCAGAGCTCAGCCAGTAGGAGACCCTCTGAGACCCTCACAAGTAGGTCCTGCACCCGTGCCTGGCAGACACTTTATTTCTCCTGGACACAATGTCCCCTGGGGTGCTGGTTCTGTGGTGTAAGGTGTTTAAACTGTCCAACATCTGGGAAGGCATGAGTGCAGTGTGAGGAGGGACTGCTCCTCCTAGGGCACTGCTAGGAGAAAGCTTGCAGCATGGCTTCCTTACCCAGCTGCTGGAGAGCAGGGAGGGCATGGTGGCAGGAGGAGAGGATGAAAAGGAGGAAAAACTGGTGGATAAAAAGAAATTTAAAAAAAAGTAAGCGAAATATTCAAACTGGAAAGTGATATTATAGAAAACTGCAGGGAACACGCTTGAGTGCATTCAAATTTATTCAAACTCTGCGTCTGACATTGATGAATGCAACAGCTTTTTCCACAATATGTAGAGCGCACAGGGCATTTAGGATTGCAGCATCCCTTCCACTGCAGCTGTCTGGGGGCCTGTTCTGAGCACTGTGGAGACCCCTACTCTGGGCCCTGGTGTGTCCCCTTAAAGAAGCAGCTATTTGGGAAGGAAGAGAAAAACAAACAAAAAGGGATTTCAGTAAAAGATCAGGGAGGAGAGATTTCAAGGCTAATCCAACCTGGCTGTGCATGGGGTCTTTATCCTTGGGGCAGCTCCCAAATTCTCCCCACATCCTTCCCAACATGCATGCACCCACAGGAGGGGGTTGTACTGGGATGCACAAGCAAGTCGTTGCCTTTCTGTAGGTCCTCTGAAAACATTCCCTTCCTTCCTGCCAACAAACCTCAGTGCAAATCTGCTTGGCAAGCAGGGACTTGAGGGTTGTGTTCCCTTTGCCTACAGTGGCACAGGGTTCCTGCAGCTTTGGCCCCACATGCCACCATGAACCACTCATCTTCCTGCAGGGAGCACTCTTGCACCCTCTTTGCATGCTGCAGTGGCAGGCTGGCACCCCAAGCAGTGACTTCTGCACTTTCCTCCCATTTCTCCTCCCCCTGCCTGAGAAGCATAGCAGCTTTTAGGAACAACAGGGTATGGAGGAGCTTGAGTCAACAACTACCTGCGACAGTTTATCTGAGGTTTCATGCCTGCAGGGTTGGTTTTCCTGAGGGGTGAGGGTGGATGTGGCTGTCTTTCCAATGGATGCTCATGGAAAGAGGTGCAAACCCACCTTTGTGCCAGGCAGGCATTGAGCTCCAGCTTTCTCTTCCTCTGCTGTACCCAGGCAGTGTGCACCCATGCAGACTGACAGCAAAGGAAGAATTTCCCTGTATGTGTCTTGTGGTGCTGGAGCTGGCAGGAAGCTGGGAGGCATCCCAGGGGTCCTGGCACCCTCATCTGCATGCAGCCACCCATGGAGAGGGTGGGATTCCTTCTTTTCTAGTCTGTCTGCCCATGAATACTAGAGACAACCTCTAACAATATTTTTTTTTTCTGCATCCAAGGCTTTTATACCTTCCTATTAGGAATGGTCTGGTGTTTAGGACATAGGAGACCTGAGTTCAACTCCCAGATCCACAGCAAACTCCCCATGTGGCTTGGGTTAGGGCACATCAGCATTGCAGGCTGAATTCCCCACCTATGATGTAAGAACAAGAACAGCATGCTCAGTTGTTAGCTTGTTTGGTTTTTTTTTTCTTAAACAAGAGATGTCTTCACAGTGCCTTCACTGCAGGCTCTCACATTATCCAGTGTCTTTCTGCTCCTGTACATTATATAGCACTTGATATATATCATTTACAGGTGATGGTGGAGCTGTGCATCAGGAACATGGGGTTGATGGGTTTCGAAGAGGGACCTGGTTAATGTGAGGTAGCAAAGGAGTCCAGATTTGAACATAATTCTTCCAACTCAGGTTCTCTTTGGCCCAGTGCTTCTAGCAAGGACCATTTCTAAACCTTGAAGAAGACCTTTGGCAGCTGCTCAGGTAGTCTCAGAGAGCCAGGCAGGCCAAGGCTGAGCAGTGAAAAAGAGACATGGTTTGACCAGTAAGTAGGAAGCAAAAAGTCCTCTGTGTCCCAGCAGTGGAAGCTCCTGCTAAGATGTCTCTGGGGCTGGCCTTGGGGAATGCACAAGCTGCCTTGCCCTGTCTTCTGGAGAGGGGATGTGTGCTGTGGCCTGGCAGGGGAACCGAACGCTTCTCCCTCTTGCTCTCTCTCTCTTTTTCTCTTTAGATCATCGTCATGGTGTAAACAAACAAGCTAAACTCTGTGAGATTTACAGTGCCCAGCTTCGGTGGCTTCCAGTGCGGCGCAGTGAGATATTTCTGTACAGGCAGGCTAAGCACTTTCCATTTTATACCTCAGCGGCTTTATAGCATCTTAAGGATTTCTGTGCATGCCTGGCTTCACTCAGAGGGAAAAAAATCAAGCTTGTAAATAAATACTAAATATATATGAACAGAAAGACAGAGGAGAAGAGAGAGGGACACACGCACGCACACTCACCCGCCCTGGCAGAGGGGGCTTGAGTGGGAGAGGGAGAGACAAGGGGGAAAAAAGGAAGAGCCAGCTGAGCAGCAAGCTGAGGACAGGCCCTCCTCTGCCACTGCCAGATGGAAAGAAAATAAGCCAGAGCAAGCAGGTCTCTGGCAATTTGGGGAATATTAATCTCCCATCGGGTCAGGTTAATGGCTGTGCCTGTGGCTCAGCCCCGGCAGCAGTGGAAGGGGCTCTGCTTCGGTACCGACCCTCAGCCCAAACCCAGGCACCCACACGGGGCTGTCACCCTCCTACTCTGCCCCCTCCTCTTGGAAACAAGCTGCAAGGGGAGATTTCCATGCTTTGTGCTTTGTTTTGATCTTGACAAAACAGTCAGTCCCCAGTCAGGACCTGCAGCTGCAGCACAGAAAACAAGGGCCAGGGGCACATGGAGCTGTGCAGGACAGCTTCCCACCCCATCCTCCCTCCCTCCAGGCAGGTTCCACCAGCTCCACAACACTGATACATGAATGTAAGTCTCCTCCAAGCTTTACTGTGCCAGATCTTGCTGTACCATATTGTCCTTCTGCTAGGGATGGGGCAAGAAGAGGTGACAGTGGCAATGCGAAGAATCAGTGCCAGAGCTGGGACCTGGAGTTTGATTTCTGTAGACCTGGTGTGTTATCCAGGGGAACCACACCACTGGGGGTGTGAAACACAAGCAGACAGCTAGTGGGTTTAATAGAGATGCTGCAGGTCTGTGTGGCACATGGCAGCCCACAACCAGACCTGGGGACAGTCACTCTGGCAGCCTGGCTGAGGCAGGGAGGCTCTGGGAATAAGGACCAGGACTGGCCTCAAACAAGCAAGGACAACATGGGGACAGGGTGTCTCCCCCAGGGCTTCCTGTGCACTCCTCTCCTGTGTGGTTTCCCTTCCCTTGTGTGGTTTTCCTGATGGGGCTGGGCCAGCTCATTGCAGCAGGAGGGCTGCGTGCCCCAGCTTCTGACCAGGCTGCTGCTAACACCGCATCCACTGCTGACCAAACTCTTTGGTTTGGGTGGCAAAAATCTCTGCCCGCAGCATACAGTGGGGTGTACAGCCCCCTGGCCTGACCTGGGGGAGATGCTGATGCTAAGGAGCTGTCAGCTCAGGGAAAAGGCTGCATACCATGCAGCAAATGTGGGCAAGCAGCTCCCCTGGAATGGCCTGTGCCATGAGATGTTGCTTGTGAGGCCACTTGGAGTCTCTGGGCCCACTTTTGGTCTTTGCATGGAGTGAAAATTCCCATGCGAGGCTCTTAGAGGGAAACAGCCCCAGGCTGGAGCATGGCTGGCTCCATCTCCTCATCTCTGGGTGTGAGCCATCCCTGCTCCACTCCTGACTCCGGCTCCTTGGTGCTGGCCTCCTGCCCAGAGCAGAGGGGCTCCTGGGCTGGGAGAGGGGACCTTCTCCCTTTGGGTCGCTGGCAATTTCTCACCATTCTCTCCATGCCCAGGACTTGCTTCCCCTTCTCAGATATTAAGTATTCAAACCTCATTTACATCCTTATTTTTCAATTTGCTGCCACAGTAGTTTAATTTATTCTATATAATTTCTTTTTCTGAGGGGACATTAATCATTGCCCTGTGCTTTTTGGCGCCTGTGGGATATGTGTGTGTGTGTGTTCCTTTTTTTTTTTTTTTTTTTTTAAATCAATAAAATAAAGCAACCTTCTTTCCCTCTATGCACCCCCTACACTCCCTCCCACCCCTCACATGCCCCTTTGCCGGAGGAGAGAAATATCATTTCACTGTTCTTTTTTTGTTTGGTTTGTTTTGTTGTCTTGTGGTTTGGTTTGTTTGGTTGTTTTTTTTTTTTACCCCTATTCTTTCCTTCATTTTTCAGCCCCAAACAGATTAACTTGTCCTTTTTTATTCCTGATGAAGAGCTTTGTGAGTAGGGTGGTTGGGAGGGGAGAGCTCCTCTCTGGGGCCATGTCACTCAAAGGGTTTGGGATGATGTCCCTGATGCACGGAGCCCCTGGAAGGGGAAACTCGGTGTTTCCAAGGTCTTGGGAAGAATGAGTCCACTCGTGGTTCTGGGGTGATGGGTGGGCTGGGGAGGAGGCAAAAGCAGCTGGCACAGGGAACTACAAGCAGGCAGCCCTGAGGGCAGGGCAACACTTACAGCAGGAGTCTAAAAGAGAGGAGAAAATTATGGGGAAGAGAGAAGAAAAGTTTGCAGGAGGGAGAAAGAAAAGCAAAAAAGCAAGAAAAAGGACGGGGGAAATAATTCAGGGAGAAAGCCCCCCGGGATAGCTCAAGGCACGGGTGCCCCTGATACAGGAGCTGGGTTTTTTTGGCCATTAGAGCTGCTTTCTGTTGTTGTGATGTAATCTCTGATAATGAAAGTCCAGTTCTGAGAGGATGCTTAATGTGGTATTAGTCAGTTGAAATATAAGTGTAAATTACATGCCTGCAGCTAGAAAAAATGGTTACAGCGGCAAACATCCCTCTTTAGTGGTGTGCTATAATCAAGAGAGCTGATCAGAAAAAAGAATTCTGATAGAGCAGTTTTCCACTGGAAAATGCAGAATGCTCCAAACTGAACCATTTTCTGGAAGAGGTAACTGTTGACTGGAATTTTTGGCAGCAATTTGAACTGACCCAAAATGTAATGGATTATTTGGTGCTGCCTTCCTCATTAGATTTTTGAGCCGTTTTGGGTTTTTTTAGGTATTACTGAAACATCACCTTTATCAAGACTGTCATACTTCTGCACTGAATTTGTTTCAGAATTAACATTCTGTTCTGCCCTTCCTGTCCATTTTTCATTTCACTTCATTACTGAGAACAAACGTAGAAATAACAGAATTTCCTGTGGGCTGGAATTTCTATTTTCTAGCCACTTCTAGAGATCAGCAAACCTAGTAGGAAAAGGAACATTTTTCCCAACATTTTGAGGAGACAGAACTTGTTACTTGGAAAATATTAATCTCTATAGAATTTTGTTGTTGTTGTTGTTGTTACCATAGAAAAAAGAAAGCTCGTGGCCATCTTCAATAAAACCAGGGTGGGGCACTGGGGGTTTTGTCTGCACTGATCTCCAGCTCCACCCATGCAGTGAAGGGAAAAAGCAGTGCAAGGGAACCCCCCCAGTCGTGTCACTGGGCAAACTGCACCCATGGGTGCTGATGGGAGGAGGGAGGGACTGCAGCCCCCATCCTCCACCAGGACAGGCTGTGCTGGCTGGAGTGCAGGCAGTGATGGGAGTTGTGTCTGGTGTATTGGCTAGTTTCTAGTGTTGTCCTGCTTATGTCTGCCTATAAAGTATTTGAAAAGTTCTTAGGAGAGTAGATGAGAGTGTTTTGGATATGTTGTAGCAGAGAAAAATAAATAATTCACCGTTGGCTTGTGAAAAGCAGGATCTCTGTCACCCATCGAGGTGATGCTAGAAGAGCTTTGTATGAATGACAGGGAGCTTGGCCCCAGCTCTCCCCAGTCCTGCACACTCTGGAGGGCCAGTGCTCACAAAGTTCTGTTCCTGGGCCCATCTCTCTCTCCCCCCTTCTCAGAGCAGACTTTTCTGAGGACTCCCACCCCGAGCCCTGCCCTCTGCCTCAGCCTGGTGGGCACAGCACGGGGCCACTGGCTCCCCCGAGGGAGGAGCTCTCAGGGTTCAGCACTCACCTCTTGTCTTGCAAGCATTTTCTGTGCTTTTGTAGCTGTGCTTATGTGTCTCACTGATGCCTCAGGGAGCACTCTGTGGAGCTGAAATAATGTAAGATCTGTTCTGCTCAGGGTGTTTCACTCCCTGGCTAGTAGAAGACCAGATCTTGCAGTATTTCAGCCCCATAAGTGGTTCCTTGAGGCAAAAAAAGACCCGTGAAGAAGAAACACAAACACAAATACTGAGATATTTGGTTTCCCAGTGTGATCTTTCCTCCTCTTCTGCCATTCAAGTACCCATGCAAAAACCAAATAAAATAAAGAGCCACTCCACTCACAGACCAGCTGGATGTGAAGTGGATGCTACAGAGTGTGGCTCACAGTTTCAGAAAATGCCTCCACATACATCTACCATAGCAGTATCATTGGGACAAAGCAAATATCTGCATTTTAAACAAAATTTGTTTGTGATTCTGTCATAAGGTCCGTGCAGACTGGGTCCTGAATACATGGAGTCATGGGTAAAATGCAACTGGCTGTGTGTCCAGTCACAGAACTGCTGTGTGGCAGCTCCACACCACATGTTGTGTGATGATGGTGACACACACGTGCCAGAAATCATGTGTCCACACGTGTGCTGCTGAGAGGAGGAGGGAGCAACCAGCAGGGGTGCTGGAGGCCAAGATTTGCAAAGATATTTAATGCTAAGTTCAGAACTTGCAACTTTTATCAGGAAAAAAAAAGAAAAGCCAGTCCCACCACTTGTTACATCTTGTTCAGCTGTGGAGAACTGCTTGGTGCAGTCATCAGACAAGTATCCCAGGGATCTTGGTGCCTCCTGACAGCTGGGATGGGCAATGTGGGTTCATGGTTGTCCTCTGGAAGGAGAAAGAGGGTCTGTGATGCAGCAACCCCATGATGGGCGTGTGATGGGGATGTCTTTGTTGGAACATGGCCCTGCTCCTGCATGGCTGGGTCCTGCAGCCACTGGTGCTTGCTGCTACCGCCCAGAGACAACCCTGGAAATGTCCTGGAATTCCATATCCAGAGCCATGCCCTGTTCTGGGGAAGGAGGATGATGTGTCTCAGTCCATAAAGTCCCCAGAAGGGGAGGAAGGGGTGAGAGGCACACAAAGTCAGTAGTAAAAAGAAATGAAAGTCGGCAGCTTGCCACGGCAGAGTGCAGGCTCTGCAGAGCTGCCTCGTTTATTGGTGCCCAGACTGGGGGGAGGTTTATGCTTCCAAAGGAGCCAAATTGGAAATGGAGCACCGGCCCGAGTCTGGTGAGCAGGATGCTGCTGGAGAGCCCCCAGCACCGGGAAGAGTGCAGCCCCCTGACTTCCACTGCTTTCCCTTGGCTTTCTCTCCTCCATCCTCCTCCCTTCCAGCCTTCCCTCACCCCCAGGGCTGGGCTTGTCCCCAGGCACTGACTCCTCTGCCAGCTCCTGCCATCACCTGGCATGGAGAACACCTTTGGGTGGGGAGAGGGGCTCAGCTTGCTCAAGGGCAGCCAGTTTGGGTGGCCGGGGGATGAATGCGGCTGGTAGAAGACTGTCTGATAAAAATGTTATCCAAATGGCTGTCCCAGATGGGTGTTCAGCCCCCAGCCCCTGCTGAGCAGGGCACCAAAACCACCTCCATGTTTTGGGATCCATTTCAGACCTGCTGGGCTTGTGCTGTTGGCAGCCCAGGTATGTCAGTGAAGGAGCACTAGAGGCTGAAGGTGAGAGCCCCAGCTATTCTGGGGACCTGAGCTCTCTTCTGCTCTCCAGCTGATTTTTTTTTCCATGTCATTTCATTTATCCAATGCCTCAGTTTGCTGCCTGCAAAAAGCCCAAAGGGATTATGACATCTGTTGTCACATTAAAACACGGTCTTGACTATGAGGAGGTCAGGTATCATGGTGGGAGCAGTTCCAGCCTGAAACCCTGCTCTCATCCCACGTGGTGCTCTACAGCACGGCAGCTTCTGCTGGGAAAAGGTCCTGCTGGAGTCAGGATGGAGCTCCAGGAGCTCACAGCCAGCACGCAGGGAAATCGTTTGCTCTTTCTCTTTCCTCCAGTTTTGGCTGTTGAAGCAAAAACACATAATAAAGTAAAGAGGGTTTTAATGACAATCTGCTGGCATGTTTAATATTCCAGCTTGAGGAATGATCCAGTTATGTACCGGAGCCAAAGGAAAGGATCTCATTACTTCCAATGGACACTGAAGGGAAGCAAACCCCACAGAGGATGGGGCTGGCTGCTCACGACTGATCTGCAAAAAAAGCTCTAACAGCCCAACACTGAGCTGTAGGCTTGGGGCTTGCTCTCCTGCAGACCCCGTGTCCCACGGGACCATGATGGAGGCAGCAACTGGAAGCTCCATGCAGCTTCAATAAGTACTTCATTGTCCCCCTGCAATGCTCTGTAAGTTCCTATTCTGCTCAAGGAAAAGTACTGCAAGTTTTCTGTGCAGAACTTTGATATTTCCCTCTATACAAATTGAGGTCTGTGAGAGGGATTCAGAGGTGTGTTTTTGCTGCACTTCTTTGTAGCTGAGACTGTCACCACATCTGCTGGATTTATGGCCCCGAATTGGCTCTGTCATCCAGCAGTCTTTCATGTACACAAAATTGTTTGGACAACTCTCATTGTTTCAGAAGCAGGCTCGCCTCTGTGGCTCCACTGACATTACCCACTCTGCCAGGCAGGTGGCTGCAGAGAAAAAGCCTTTTTTACACAATGCATTGGCATGCCAGGGGGGGTTTCTTGACAGCAGAGGTGATGAGGCACCTCTGGACAGGACCAGTTGCCCTTTTCAGCATCACTTGGCAGTGGAACCCAATCTGCTCCTGCTGTCAGATCAACACCACATCTCTGTGGGGCAGAGCTGGGCTTGGAGCTGACTGGAGGATAAATCCAGAGGAATTAGAAGGGTTGCACTGCTTCCAGGAGCTCCAGGAGCAAATTCGGATGAAGGAGAAGTGGTTGTGGTAACAACAGAGCCCTGGCAGAGCTTCTCAAGCTGCTGGTGGGGACAGACCTGGAGACCTCTGACAGCTGAGAACTTGCTGACTGTTGATTGTTCTCCAGCATCGGGGGGAGCAGGACTCGGGGGACTTTGTGCAGGACATTAGCAAAACCACACCAGGAGTGGAGCTGATCCAAAGCCTTGTCCCAGTGGGAAGAGCCCCACAGGGCCAGGGTACTCAGGCTCACAGGGGTAGCAGGGTTTGTGGCTACATAAAAGCTATCCCTGATACAGGGAGACTTTAGAGGACCCATGAGAGATGCCACAGCTTGACCCTTTCTGTCACTGGAAGAACTTTCTGGTTACCTCTGGGCAAAAAGGACAAAGCACTATATAATATCTTTAATAAAACAAAACACACACACACACAAAAAAAAAAAAAAAAAAAAAAAGGAAAAGAGGCCAATGCACAGGAAGGTAATGTGTTCATTTGAATAATGGGCAAAATCAAATTAATTCTACATTAAATAGTTCTGAATAAAGGGTTTAAGTCAGCAGTTTCAAACTTGTTTTCCTTAATTACTTTCCGTGTTTAATGTCATTAAGAAGATTAAAAATTCATTAACAAGAGTAGTAAAGTGGCAAATCAGTAAAGCTATCACTCCAGGTTAAAAACTACGCTGAGGTTGACACTTTGTACACTTCCACAGGCGGTGTGTGGAACGCTGCCAGGGACAGGGGGACACCCAGCACCCCCTCCCACCCGGCCAGGGGACAGCCCAGGGGACAGCCAGGGCACAGCTAGGGCTGGGGGTGGTGGCACCCACTTCAGGCAGGTGCTGAGCTGGGCAGGAGGGCAAGGAGAGCCAGGAGCATCATCAGCAGAGACAGGCATGGGGAATGGCAGGGAATGCCCAGCACTAAGTGTGTGGAAGGATGGAAATATCCCCCGTCCCTTGGGTTTGAGAGCAGAGCAAGGCCCTGTTCATTCACAACCAACACAAACAACTTCATCAGCTCACCAAGACCCTCGAGATCTCGGGTGACACAGACCCCACCACAGCCCATCCCAGGCAAGTGAGAGATCTTCACCCAAAGCAGCTCTGGGCCAAGCAGACTCAAGGAAGCCTCTGGAGAGAGAAGTGGTGTTGGTGCCTCTCAGCGAGGAACCTTCCCTCAGCTTCCTACATGAGACACCCCAGAGCTTGAGAGCACAATATACCCCAGGTGAAGAAACCGAGGCACAGGAGAGGGATTGATGGGCACTGCTTAGTGCCACGGGGAAATCTGGGAGTAAAACCTCTTGGCTTTCACATGCTTATGGCCAGACCAGGCTTCAGCAACACCAGCCTCAGTTTGGAAAGCAGAGGCCACTCGGAATAAAACATGATTTGAGGTCTGAGGCTGTAAGAAGCATTAGAGGCAGTAGATAGAGGAAAAAAGGACAAATCCTGGGGCACGATAAAAGGGCCTTGGCTGAAGGCAGGGGTTTGCCTTTTCTACATTACGCACCCAGACCCCTGCTGTGATACAAAATCAGATCCCAAACTGTGCTGGGTTTACATGTGTGTTTTTTTCCAGAGGCTCTGATCAGCCAAACCATGGCAGGAGAAGTTTGTGGGCTGCTGAGTGCCCAGACTTTCCTCTCCTTTTCTTCATAGAAAACACAAGGGCTTGGCTTCTTTTTGCTCAGGTTTGGAATAGGACCATTTTTGTCTTTAGTTGCAGATTTTTCCCCAGTCTGGGAAGTCAGAGCCCTGCTCTGATGAGCAGTGAAACAGAAAGGCACAGGCCACACTTCCTCCTTTTTCTCCCCCAGCTTTGATGGGGGCTCCCATCTGCAGCACCACACGTTTGTCCCACTGCTCCCTTCCAGCCACTGTGGGATCCAGCAGAGCCCATTCTCACCACATCCCTTTGTTCCTGGGAAGGCACAGCAGCCCTGTTTTGGGAGCAGGTGGGAGGATGGAAAGCTCTTTTTTTTTCTTTTCTTTTTTTTTTTTTTTTTTTTATTTTGGCCCTCCCCTTTTATTCTTTTGCAAGCTTTAATTATGGAAGGACTGAATTTGAGCTGTTCCTGTCTTCTTCCTTCCTTCCCAGACAGCTTTTCTAACAAAGGGCTGTGGTTTGGGGTAGGGGTTGGGTATATTTTTTTTTATTATTTTTTTTTTCCCCTCCAGAGATCTAAGGCCTGTAATGAGATACCAACACCCTCTCCTTCCTACAGCCCCCAGCCCAAACCCTCTGCCTGGCCAGCTCCTCCTCCTGCCAAGGCACCCCTGGCCCTCCTGGGCCATCCTGGGAGGTGAAGGTGATAGAGTTACAAGGGAGAGCAGCTTGCAAACTGCCTCTGCTTTGATGAAGTAACATTTAATTATCTTGATCTTCCCCCCAAGTCCTCCTCCAGTGAAAAAGATCTCCTATTGTCTAAGCTAATTTGTCCCTTTTGCTGAAGTCCCCAACCTGTGCAGGGAACCCTGGGCTCACATTACTGCATCACCCACCTCTCCCACCTCTCCTGGTGCCATGAAAAAACAGTGGCCTGGGGTGTTAAGTCAGGGGGACTGGGAGCACACAGCACCCACAGCCCTCCCTGATCAGACAAGTTGGTAAGGTGTCCAGAACCCTCCAGAGATTTGGCTCCCGGGGGCTCCACTCTCACCCAAGTGCTGTGCCAGGAGCAGTGCCTGGGATCCTCCCCATCCCCTGGGTGCTGGCACCATTGTGTCAGACAGAGGGGACCAGGACTTCCCCCTTGGACACCTCCCTGCAGTCAGGGCAGCACCTCTGACCCATCAGGGGTCTCCTGACACCTCCCCCAATGGTTTGGGGTGTCCCAGTGCCATAGAGGCAGAGCTAGGGAGGTGACAGGGATGGTGAGAGAGAGACCCAGGGGTTACACCCATGGGGAAGCCTTTCCAAACCCTCTTCTTTCTCCAGGAGGAACATCACTGAAAAAGGGACTGGAGGCAGGGAGCTGAGGGGGGAGGAGAGCAGAGCAGTTGCCAGGTTAGCTTCAGCCAGAGCTGCTCCTGGGGCAGGGGTAGAAGGGGCAGGGAACACAGAGGATCAACATTGTCTTCTCCAAAGAGGAAAAGAAAAGAGAGAGAATACAGAAGGAAGACAAAGGGAAACAGGACTTGTTGGGGGAAAGAGAAGGAAGGGAAAGAAGGGAAGGAAGCAGGCTGGGGTCCAACTCAATAAGAAGCGAACCAAAACAAAACAAAACCCACACAAAAAGTGAGGGGAGCTGGCGGTGGGCACCCCCTCCCCCAGGCAGCCATCCCCAGCAGGCAGGGAAGCTGCTTTTCAAACAGCCGCCTCACAATAAATTCATGGCAGCCAGGGCCGGGAAACAGGCTGCTGCAATTTAAAGGAAGCGTGGATTTGCATATTGAATTAAAATTAAGAGCTAATTATGCAAATAAATTATGACATTTGGCAGGAGAATTTGCTTCAAGATCATTTATTACGTTCTTTTTATAACAGTGCGAGCGTTTAACGGTCAAAGACAATATTTTAAAGGAAAATTAACGCAAGATTATTAACCTAAAAACAATTCCACATTAATGAGATGTATTTCTCTTCAACTTCTCACACCTGGCTGCCTATTGATGCCCAGCCAGGACTGCCTCTCAATAATTGGCATTTTTTTTGCAGGCAAATATTGAATGAGGTGGTGAACGTTGCTTTGGACAAACTCACTCAGGAAAATTCCTTCAGGGTTTTAGCTTGCTGGTCTGTAAAGGAAAGTTGTGAAGGTCAAACATGTTTCAGGTGGTTTTCTGTGTGCTTGGACCAACCAGGTCCAGCTGTGCTTGGGAGAGGGGGCACTGATCTGGCCACCCCACACACATGAGAATAAAAGCTCCCCTGCTAAAATGTGCACAATTGCTTTGGGGAGAGATGTTAAAGGAAGGTCTTGGATGTTTGTGCTCATTAAAGATCCCATAGTCCTTTTTTTTTTCCTTTTTCTTTTCTCCCTGCGAGATCAGGGTTGTTACTCTTGGTGCCTTGGCTCCCCCAGCTCAGGTAATTTCTGTCTACCTGCCCAGGTAGGGAACCAGCAGTGGGCAGCATCCTCCTCCAGAGCCCCCACTGGGGTTGGAGTGAGAAAGATGCCCGTACATTTGGGGTTTTTATAAGAAAGTATCTAAGGAAAAAACCCAAGAAAAACAAAGAAACAAAAAAAAAGATCTTTCTTGGGGAAGACAGAAGGTGTTTTGCCTCTGTCTGTGTTGCGTCCAGGCGGGATGACAGGGGCCTGGGTGGCTGCACTCAGCCAGGCTCCAGGAGATGTTTTTGGGAGTTACAAGAGAGCTGTGGCCAGGAATGGTTGGTGGGCAACAAACTACACCCAGATGGTTCAGCAAGAGAGCAAAAGAATTCCTCAAAGAGGGCACTTTGCAACCTGGCCAAGGAAGAGCAGAGTAACGTAGCACCCATCTCTCAATCTTCCTCCTCCCCATGCTTTGCCTCCAGCCCTGGCTGTTCTCCACCATGATCCGCACACCTCTAGGACAGGATGGGGACATCAGGACCCATGTTGGTTCTGGGGTTTTCTTTTTTCCTTCTCTGCACCTCTGCATCAGAAAGGTTCCCCCACAGAGCCACCTGCCTGTGTTATAAGGAGGCTTCCTGAGCTCCTCACCCTGACAAAGCTCGAGGGGACTTCAGCCAGAACTCAGTGGGCATTTTGCTCCTGAGGCAGCTGGAAGTCTGTCTTTCACAATTCTTCCATCTCTCCTCTCCAGGGACTTTCCCCCTTTCAAGTTCAAGGTGGAGAGGACATTCCCTGCTAAATCAGTCGTGGCACAGAGCGCAGAGTGGTGTGGAGAGCCAACCACAGGTAACAAATTGTGTTGCGATAAATGGAGGGTTTGGAGCCAGACAAAATATGTGACATTCAAAGTTCTCAGCTCTCCTCCCTCAGAAAGGCAATCTGTGACTTCTGGACCCTCCTTAATGACCCAGAGCCGCATGGAAAATAATATTAATAATAATAAAAGAAACAAAGAAGAGGCTGGCGCATTTTTTAAATAAAGAAATTTCCCTCATCTTGCGGTTAATTTAAAAGGTTTATTTCTTGAAATGAATCCTCTTCATCAAATCTCCGATCCTTGAAAATCAGTGCAACCTGCCTCTGTGGATAATGAATTGATTTGTAATGTAAATTATATAAAACACCCTCCCCGCCAGCATTTGTGTGTGAGTGTGTTTAATCTAAAGCGTTTAAGTCTGAAAATGAGCTTCTCCATCAAAAGTCTCGATTCCATTTACATTTCTTGCATACGAGTCAATTTGTGCCTGACCCAGTCTATAAATCACTGCCAAGGAGTGCTGTGTCTGTACCTCTCCTCTCCCCCCACCCCCTCTCCCCACCCGCCCATCCTCACACACGCTGTGTTCAAAAAGGCTCCTGCAGACACTGCCTGGAAGCAGCTCCCAGCTCTCCAGACAAGCCCTGTGGGAGGAGGAGGGACCTGGCATGGAGAGGTGAAGGGCACGGGGAGCTGGCAGGCAGGAGGAGGACAGCGAGGAAGGAAAGTCCTGCTCAGCATCTGCCAGTGGCCTGGGAAGGATCACCCCAGGAAAGATTCCCTCTCCTGGTGGGTCCTTTCCAACCAGTCTTCTACCCTGGTACCTCAGCATCAGCACACTCCAGGATCCATGGAGTGGGAACAGTTTACACCACCAGAGGCTTCGGCTCTGTCTTTCCTCACTTCTCTGACCATGCCAACTTTTATCCTGCATCTCATCCCACTGGCAGTGGGATGACCTGGGATGTGTCTCCTGAGCTTGCCTCCTGCTGGAACCAGCTGGGAGGGGCCTCCAGGAGTCAGGGGCTGCCCTTGCTGGTCAGAACTCCATATGGCAAATGGGAAAGCAGGGGAGATGAAAATGGTGGCATTTTCACCTAGAAAGTCTGTTGGCCTGTCTTGGTACTGGCAATAGAAGGGTCTGAGCAGCCCTTGGAACCAGGAGGCTAATCCTTGTCTCTTCTCTGCCCCATGGAACAGCAGCAGTGCCTCTGAAACCTGCAGCTTCTTACAGCTGAACACAGGGCAGCCCTGTCATTGCTGCTGGCAGGAAACTCTGTCACAGTTTTTTTTCTGCTCTTTTTTTTTTTCCTTCAGAAAAGGCACAATTTAAACTGATTCCTAATGTCAGGGGAAACAATTTAGTAAGTTTTAGACTATTTCATCAGCCAAAAAATAAAGAAATCCAATATATTAGTGATGAAACAACTTACTGCTCTGTTCCAGGTATGGATACAGTAACAAGAAATTAACAGCTACATCAGCCAAAAAGGAAAAGGACAAATGCTAGAAAAGCTGCTGGAGATGCAGCCAGGGTTCCTCTTTTATTTGTGCATGAAGATTTAAAAATCCAACTGAACCAGCCCTTCTTGGATTTTTCTTGCCTGAAAGTATCCAGAAATCAGAACACAGAGTGTATCCAAAAGAGTATGAGATGAAGAAGAGGGCCAGTGGTCACCTACCTTACCCCATCTCACCATCAGCATCCATCAGAAGTGAGCTCCATCCACGGACACCTGGCTGGGCTGTCACTCACCAAAACGGGGACACTGGTGGTGGGCACCACAGGGACTCAGGCCTTGGAGGAGCTGTTAGGATCTGCTGTAATACAAACAGTAGGAAGGGTTTTTCCTGGAGAAGAACCCAGGGGACTGGGGTCAGACCTTCACTGAAGGCAGACACAAACCTATTACCAGCTTCTGGGAGGACTAATAATACAATTTGCACTTCGTTAGAGGAATTCAAAGTGATTTGTACACATTAATTACTCCTTG
This sequence comes from Calypte anna, assembly GCF_003957555.1. NCBI lineage: Eukaryota > Metazoa > Chordata > Aves > Apodiformes > Trochilidae > Calypte > Calypte anna. The sequence continues at coordinate 198,902 of NC_044252.1, forward strand.
CAGCATCCCAGCTGGATAAATATCATTACCTCCATTTTACAGAAAGGGTAACTAACACGTAGAGAAGTTCATTTATTTGACTACGACTGTTCAGCATGCCAATGACTCAATGCCAGGGATAAAACACGTCAGGCCAGTCCCTGCCCACTCCAGACCTCTGGGCCCTAAATACTTTTTGCCCCATGAGGGTGTCAGAAGCAAAAGAAGTGGCTGCACCTTCGGGCAGGGCAAGGCACCAGTGGGGTGTGGGTGCTGGGAGGGAACACACAGCACAGCTCCAGCCCTTGCCTGCAAAGAGAGGAGGAGGAAGTGAAAGTGCAATTAGCTGGAAACAAATGAATTCCTGTTGCATATATTTCCCAAGCTGATGGCTTGGTGAATAAACCACTCGTCATTTCATGGAGCAGCATCTTTAAAGATCTGTAGAACAACTTGGAAAAAGCAGCTTTTCTGTTTCAACATTGGTTTTTTGCAATATTTCTGAATGTTCTCTGCCTTAGTTCCAGGCACAGGTGCTGCTCTATTCCCATTCTTTTGTGAAAGAGAATTTCTGAAGAAGCTTGGTAGTTCTTTAAACTTCTCACCTTCAACTTTTCAGTGTCTCAGGAGTGTCACCATATGGCACACGGAAATAAAATATTTTACACCTTAAATACCAAACACTCTTTATTTCATTTTTCTTGTTTATTTAGGTTTCTTGTTTTTCTTGTACTAGGCCAGTTAAAAAGAGGTGCTCCTCTCTTCAGCAGAAATGTTGAACTGGAATCAAGAGATGCAAAATGAAACAGAGAACACAAAACAGAAGTGAAAAATAGGAAATGAGAACAAAAAGTTTGTTTTAAGTTTGAATAATAGTTTCTTCTTACACTTGTAAGGAGGGTGGGAAAGCAAAGTCACCACTGCTCCCCAAGCTGGGGCTTAGGAATTTTCTAGCAGGATGCTGAAAAGATTCAAGAGATTTTTCTTGGGAGCCACAAATTAAAGCAAGTTGGAAGCCATCTGCAGCAGGATAATGTTATATTGATTGCTTTGTTTTTGCAGGGGATAGATTTTGTTTAATCTTCCCCTTCCTTGCATTGCTCGACACCATTAGTTTTATCTTCGCTGACATCAAATATAAAAAATCACTAGAAAAGAGATTTTCTAATGTGTTTTGCACTACTGTCTGGTGGGGGGTAGCACAGGAAGCGTTTTCTGGGGGACAGTACTCTGAACACATTTTGCTATAAAAAAACAGAAAAGCACAGTCTGGAAAGGGACAGGGAAATCGTGCTCAGTGCCTGTTTTAGAGGGAACTGAGATCCAGAATACTTGTATATGAAATAAATACAGCAAGCCAGCTAAGCCCTTCAGGCACCACTGTTAAGGAGAAGGCCTTTCCTCCTTCCCCTCTCATCTTCCCATGAAATCCCCCAAGCTCTCCTGGTTTCTTCCCCTGGCACCAGAGGGTACCCAAGTGGGGACACTCCCAGGGACCTGGTTGCCTGTGTTTGGAGCAGCATAGGCTGTCAGGGTGGGGAAAGCTTTTATTTTCCAAGGTTGTTGTTGACTGAGGTTGGTCATAAACCCCTCCAGACCCTCCTCAAAGCCCTTGTCACCCTCTCCCTGTGCTGCCCATCTGATTCAGAGCATCCCTTCTCCATCCTCACTCCTACAGTCACTCATACAGTCACCAAGTCTGGCTATGGATGGAAGAAGGAAGATGCAGAATTGATGGCTTCTCTCATGAAAACACCCAGAATACCCTCTCAGAGCCCCAAGTCCTGGCTATGGGGTCATCTGCCTGCACAGACACCTTAATCCCTCTGCCTCTGTGTGCTACCCAAGACACGCTTGGCAGGGATGGAACCTCTTTCTCCCCATCAGTGCAGGATTAGGGTTAGGTGTCCTAAGAACCCATTTCTGAATCCTCCACTGGCTTGCAATAGACCCTGCAGAGTTTCAGACCTTCCCCTGTGATGCTCCTGACACCATGGAGCTTGGGGAGGGAGCAGAGGCACCTGGCAAATGACTGCGGTGCTTTGCACAGTGTCCCCACCTGCCAGCCCTGAGCAGCTCTGACCTGACAGCCCCAGCCCATCCTGGGTCCTCCACAAAGCAGAAGAGCACCTGGGGAAGGCAGGTGGGGGATGCACAACTCTGAAGGGCACCAACCCCAGGGGCTCCCTGCCCTGCTGCAGCCAAGGGGCTGAGGAACCCTCCTGGGCAGGGGCTCAGCTCCCCTTCCTTCTCTGCACAAGACCCAGTTTCTTTACATAGAGGAGACATCAACCTCTTTTTGCTCCCATTGCACAGGAAAATGCTGACGGGCTTCCCCCATCACTAGCCACGCTGGCTAGTGGCTCAAGCAGTTCATTTCAGACCCTGTGCAGGTATTTCTTACCATATATTACAGTGAATAATGTATTCCCAGCCATGCAGCACCAGGCTTATAAGGCCATCTCAGTATTCTGGTGACAGCTTTAAACCACTCGACCATTGACCATTCAGGTCTCATGGTTTATAGAGTCACCAGCACACCTTGACAGGGTTATAGCCTACTTATTGGTATAAAGCATGGTTAGGGATACATTATTACAGCACGTTGCTTCCCAAAGAGGGCTGGGGGCCACCCGTGGCCTGGAGAGCCCTTGCTGGTGATCTGCAAAGGGCTGTGCAACGTGGACAGCACCATTAACATCTACCTGCCTGGCTGTGATGAGCAATTGTTGGGGTGACCTGAGGGACAGTGCTCCCTCCCAGGTCCTGGAGAGCAGCTCTGAGAGGAGGGGGTCTGTGAAGAACTGCTTTCTGTGAAAGGAGGCTCCCAAGGGTGCCTGAAGACCTCTCTCTCATACCAGAGGCCCAAAGTGCTGCAGTCCCCATCATCTCTCTGCTCTCCAGCAGCCACCACGCAGGGTGACACGAAGCTGAGAGCTGCTCCGATGCCACAGGGTTTACATCCAGTGTCCCTGGCCTGACCACCTTGCCTCTGCACAGATGCCAACTTGGTTTGGCTGATGCTGAAAGCTCATTAACAATGACTGGAGTTCATGTAGTTAATCACTGCAGCTAAGGCTGAAATCTGGCTTTTCTTCTGACTCCAGATCCCAGCTCACAGGCTTTTCCCATCTTCCTCAGAAAGGGTTCTTACTTGTTTCCATTGTTCCAGCCTTGCTCTCCAGACTAGTGGTTTTATTATGAAGTTCCTGAGGATTGTTTGAATTACCTTTGAATATGGCCTGTGCTTGTTCTGGTTGTTACTGCAGAGCTGGGACAATTTAACAGACAACTCAGGTTAAAAACACTGACCTCAGATCACTTCCTGATCTCACTTGATTTGTTAAATATTGAGCCAAATTCCGAGAAAAATTACTTTGGTACTTGGAAAGCCCTCAAAACTGGAACTCAGCAATAACACATCTGTGCTTTAAAATTTCTCTCCTTGCACTCCTTCTTTAAGTGCTATTAAAGGGAATATTTGTTAAGAGTATTTCAGCTATAGGACTGGTTAAATGGATCCATTATGGAATTACTACATGCCAATGTTCAGGATGCCTCAGAAACAAATGGACTCATTTTCTCAAATGTTATGTTTAAGTCTGGGTGAGCTCTCCACCACAGCCCAGTTTGACATATGCCTCTTCAGTGCCTTCCCTTAGTTTTGTCTGCAGCCTTGATCCTGCAGAGATTTATGCTTGTGATTAACCTTAAGCATGTAAACAGTCCCTCTGAGTTCAACAGGATGGTTACAGCTACAGTGTGAGCATCCTCTGAGTAATTTCTGACACTCTGAGGCTTAGGTCAAGGCTTTAAAAAGCGGGGGGCTAAAATCCTACGTCTAGATGTCAGGCTTAGTCCTCCCATACTCTTCTTCACTGAAGAAGGGGAAGGTGAAAGATACTGCAGACAAAGCCCAATAAGCAGAAAAATTTCTGTGGATACACATTTTTACAGGTGCCTCTACAGCCTGGTATGCAGGGGTGGGGAAATATTAGGGGAAATATTGCTGCCAGTACATGGAACAGTAAAAAAAAAACAAACCTCTTTAAACCTCACCTTAGCTGCTTGTCAGTAGGGATGTGACACTGCAGATGGCTCTGGGGATCTGAGACTCATTGATACAACCTGGTTGGTTTGCATTCAGCTTCTCAGCTCATGTTTCCACTTCAAGTGCAATAAAACCCCTGGTCCACAATCACATCTCTCCTCCCTGTCACACTGAGCTCTTTGCCAGGCCCTGATCTCCTGCAGCTGGGCCAAGCCAGCCCAGTACTGACCCAGGAAGGCACAGGGAGGAACCAGAGCCATCTCAGTAACAGGACAGATAGACCACAGTACAGATGGAACAACCGAGGGAAACACAACTATTTATATGCACAAGTGTGGGGTATTTATTACTGCAAATTGCTCACAGAATCCACAGACTTAGGATGGCATTATCCAGCACTGCTGGAGGATTGATGGGCAGCCTTCCCCCTGTGCTACAGCAGACAGTGGAGGGGGACACTGTCATCCAGGGGTGAGAGTGGGGAATGAATGCATATAGAGCACTCCCCTCTAATGCTAATGGACCCTAGCACTGAGATTAGATTTACACCCTCCCTCAAAAGGTACACCAGGGAAGGCAGCTCCCCCGGGCAGCCCTCCTGGTGCTGCAGATGCTGCTCTCTGCCCACCCCAGCCTCCACACCAGCCTGCACAGGTTATCCTGCTCCACACCTCCACCCTCATCACCTTTTTCCTGCCCAGTGCCCCCTGGCAGGGATGGGCAGAGCAGCCCCTGTCCCCCTGCCCACTCCCCTACTGGCTCCCCCCAGCCTTGGCACCACCTCACCAGGAATGCTGGGCACCTGGAATTCTGGTCCTCAGCACCCAGAAAGCACCACACAGCAGTACAAAGGGTTAAACAATCTCTCTGCTTCCCGAGGAAATTAAAAACATGGAGAAATTATGCTTATGAAATTATCCCCCCCCACCCTTCCCTCCCATAATCTTTGCTTTGGGATGGAAAGGTAGTTTTGACCTGAAGTATAACAAACCTAACAGTAGGGAACATGTGACTATTGCAGAAGAGGCAGGCTCAAGATACTCAAGAGAAGGACAACCCATCAGCAAAGTTCTGATTTTTCCATCCCTGGGTCACTGTTTAACCCAAGTCCCTCTAGCAGAGCCAGAGCCCATCCCCAGCCCTCACCCTGGGGCTCAGGGGGCACAGCTTGGGGTTTGGGCGGGAGCATGGGGCTGCTTACAAACTTCTTGGTGACCCAAGCAGGTCCCACACGGAGAGGAAGGACTTCCAGCAAGTGTTTGAGCAGCCTGGACCTCACCAGCACCTTCCCTGGGTCCTGGCAGGGGTTCTGCTCCTGGGCAGCCTGGCTGGAGTGACCCAGGGCCCAGAACTCCCTGCAAATAATTCACACCAACTTGTTTAAAGGAGCAAATGGGTTTAATTATTAGTTACAATCTTGTCAATAATTATCACCCCATCTGTGGGTAATAAATGGCAGCTTCTCACAGACTGCATCATTAGAGTTTAAGGACACCAATGGGGTGCATTAAAATGCTGAGGAAAGCATCGATCTGGTGTAAAAATGCTCTTTACAAATGACAGGCATGGGTCAAGCCCACTGGTGAGCCCTGCCTCTCCCATCTGATGCCAGCCTGCCCCTTCTCTGCCCATGCATCCCCCTCAGTACCCCAGCTGGGGGCTCCCAGAAGGACAAAGAGCCCAGCCCGTGGCTTCCAGAAGATCTGGAATGTGTGTAGGACTCTGGGCTTGACAGAGGGCAGGCTGTGGGGCTGCTGTAAAGCACCCAGCTCCACACTGCCCAGCTCTGCTCCTTCCTTCCCACACAGGAGATGCCCTGGGCTTCTTCAGAGAAGGTTTTATCCAACGGGAAGGCAAGTAGGAACATGGACACAGTGTTTCCTGAAATGCAGATACTTCTGGGGTGGAAAAAAGCATCCATCATCACACAGCAGGACTTCTCGGAGGAGAAATGATAACTCTTTTTTTTTCTTTTTTTTTTTCCCCCTATTTGAACTGCAGGCTGGAATAGAGGCCAGCAGAATGTAATTATCCAGGCTGGAATTTGGCCAAGATGCTGGGGCTAACAGCCCTACTGTTCCAAAATATGCCACAGTACCCTAAATGATCACATCTTGCAGGATTTGATTTTGCACGTCATCAAAAACAGTGTTGGGAAGTCAATGAGTAGGATAAGCATAACCTAGTCCTGCTTATCCCCATACCTGCTGAAAGTTCAGCTCAGAATAACTCCTGAAAATTAGTTTAATTTTCTGTGCAAAACATGGAAAGGAGTAAATGGTTTTACTCCTTTTGTAAATTCTCTGCAAGCACTTTCTTTTTTTTCTTTTTTTTTCCTTCAATGAAAAATGCATCAACTTTCAGAAGGGGAAACTTGAATAAAGCAAGATATTTCAATTTGAAAACAAGAAAAAGGGGAAGGGCACTTCTTCCCTCTACACCAGTATTTTAGATGGGCTTTTCTTTTTTCAGCCTTTTTTTTTTTTTTTTTTTTTTTTTAAATTCAGCCTGTTGGGACAGAGAGAGAGGATTAAGATAGCTGATGGACAGTCTGCATTGGCAAACAAAGCCAACACCTAAATGACTCTTTGCATCTACAAGTGGCAAACTCTCCCTGAAAAAGAAAGCTAGAATGGCAGAGGCAGGCTGGGCTTCAGCCTGAGACACTGTGCAAATAAACAAATAAACCTCTGCAGTGTGCAGCCACAGCCCTGTCTAACACCTCCCCTGCTTGCAACCTGTTCCCTGTTATTAAACAGCTCCAAATGCTCCCTGCTGGGTTGGATGCTACACCAATACTGGCAGGAGGATGTACACCCTGGTTTTGAGACGTCTGAGATGCAGCAACACCAAGCAAAAGCAGCATCAGGGCTTGCAGCTTCTCCTTTACTTGCAGGGAATAAAGTTTCTCAAAACTGTGCTTGTAGCTGGCTCGGTCTGTTTGCTGACTCTTCCTGACTCTGGCCACCCCCCTCAAGGGAAAAACAGAAAAGGAAAAGGTAATTTTGGAAAGTCAAAATATTTCATTTTCTATTTTGGAAAAAGAACTGCTGTAAGTTATTTTTTGTGCTGAACTGTGCTCCTATTGTGAAACACAACTGCTGTGCTAGAAAGGACAGTGGCCATCTGCAAACAGCACATCTCATTTGGACTGGACAAATCACAGTGGCCTTCTGCTCCACTGAAATAGCAAGAAAAAATTCCACCTTATGTTAAACCAGGAGAAAACAAACTTCTCTCCATTTTCAGTTGGACGCACATCCTGCTGCTGTCTCAGTGTCCCTGATCTTGGCACCTCAGCTGCTGAAAATCTCAAAATGTGGCTTATCTCTCAGGGATGAAGTGCACCTGGATCACCTGCCCCAAACCACACCCAGTTTCCATCACACTCTGGTGCTGGGGAGAATGTAAAGAAGGAAAATAATCTGTAATGCAGGAAGCACCACACTGGGTTCTTAAAATGTAGCCACCCATACTCTACTCTATCATGGTAATTCCTTTGATTTCCTTAAAAGATCAGTGAATCCTGAAAATATAAGTGAATCCTAAAAAAGCAGAGCGGCTTTCAGAAAGAACACATTTCTGGCAGCCTGCACCAGAAATAAATCATTCCCATGCTGTAATGCCTAGTGCAGAGTTAAGGGCTGCATGAGAACTGGAGCTGCCCACTGCACAAACACAATTCCACCAGCAAAGCTCCCAGCCCCATTCAGTTACCTCTTCCTCAGTTTTGTTTTAAAAAAGCCATGTCAGGTACTGACTGATTCCATGCCACAAGTGGTTTGCAAACACACTTGTTTGGGAAGATACGCCCTGGCTGATTTGAAGAATCCCAAGGCAATGCAACCAAAATAAGAATGGACTCGTGACTGTTTCGTGAGCAAACAGAGGGGATGGAGAGCCTGGCACAGGTAGACATCACCAATGATGATTTGCAGAGTTCACTCCAACTAATTTTGTACCTTCTTCCACTTCACTTCCTGAAAAATCCCCAGCAGATCCCATTACGGCCAGGGATGTGCTGCAAACCAGTGTGTAATGAAGAGACAGAGGAGAAAAGTCACAAAAGTGCATTTTAAAAAAATTCCCTGGGTAAATATTTGCATTGGAAACTGGACCCCAGCATTCACCACGTGCAGTCAGGGGTCAGGAGCATTACGGGTCCACTCCAAACAAAGGCAAACTGAGACTGGGAAGTGGGGTGGGAAGCAGTACAACCTCACCAGCTCAGGAACTGGGTTTTTTATCCTAGCTGAAGATCTGCACCCTGTGCTTGTGTGTGTGCTTGTGTGTGTCCACGTGTTCACTGCAAACACACACACGTGTGTGCTCACACGTTCCTAGAATGCATGTGCATCTATTCCCATGAAAAAACGTATGTGCATATATTCCCATATCCACAATGAGCTGTTTATGGGCGAGCTATCGAGGAAGAGTTTCCACTGAAATTACTCAGTGGATGAGTTCAGACAATGAAAACACTGCAGGAAATGGCGATTGGCTCCAGAGCAATCCACAAGCAGAAAAGAAGGCAAAAGCAGTTGAATAAATGGGTGGTTATGAATTACTCATTTAGTTGCATTATCTTCTTGTGGTCCCAATTCAGCAAATGCCTAAACACCCGCTTCCCATTAAGGGCATGAATAGTCTCATTGATTCAATGGGGTTATTTTCTCTGCCTTCCATGGGGCAACTCAAATACTTAAATTTAAGCAAGTGCTTAAAGTGCTTTGCTGAATCAGGAGGTATGTCCACGCTGTATATACCTGTGTTATACAGAAGGTCAGATTAGCTGATCAGAGAGTCCTTTATGGTCTTAAGATCTATAAATCTATGAATAAAACCAGCCTTTGCTGGAATTGCTTCTCCATAACCTTCCCGAGCACTAAAATTCATCCACACCCCAAAAATATTAATAAAACACTCTGTACTTAACTCTTTTCATATTATACTAAGTACTCCACTAAATAAACCTCTTAATATTCCAGTATATTTTGCAATGAACATTTTCCCTGTACGCTAGAGTGATTCCTCCTTTTGTGCCATCCAGAACACAATCCCCATGAAATACTGCAGTAAACATTTCCCTGAGTACTACAGCAAACACTACCAGCATTAGCAGATTAACCATTCCACTGAGCGCCATATTAAGCACACGTTTAAATACTGAGAAAAGACGTATAGCCTGCTCTTCCCACTGCGCCTCGTTACCCTGCCCACAGACATATTTTTCTCCGTGGAGCCGACCAGCCCTGCGCCTACCTGCTCCCTTCCCTCCCTACCCTCCTGGTGCCTCTCCCTCTAATTTTTTCTCCTTCTCGTTTTGCTCACCCTGCAGCCCTTCTTCTGGGAATCTGTCGGGGTGGGGGGGGGGTGAAGGTGGAGGATCTGGCAGGATGTTCAGACACAACATTGACAGCAACCTCTGCCTCTGGGCATCACTGGGGGCTGTGGGTGAGAAACACAGGTTACCTGCAGGCACCCTCTCTGGGCCCAAAGGAGTCAGTAGGGCTCTACAGCTGCGTGTCTTGACTGGTGTAATTTGGAGTTATAAAGCATTGTTTGGGTTTTACAGGTGTACTTTAATGTCAGGGAAATTACTGTGCCCAAAGCCTTCAATGGATTCATCTTTAGCAGGAGCCACTGACTCGTCTCTTGTTGCTGACAAACCATCTAGATGCAACCCATGCTTCTGCTCAGCTTTTCTCCTTTCTCTCCTCTCTCTCTCTTTTTGCTCTCTTTTTTTCTTTTTTTTTTTTTTTTTTTTTTTTTTTTTTTTTTTTTTTTTTTTTTTTTTTTTACTAGCTTTTTGATGTTTGATCATTTGAGGCAATGAGGCGGAGGGTAATTTACGTTATCAGGGAGGTATGAGGGGTGCTGGGAACCCAGACGCAAGGCCCATTCGCCTGCTAAAGCGCCATCGTAATGTAATGAGACTCCAGTCAAGTGCAGCTCGTAATGGAGAGGAACATTTCCCATTCATCTACCTACCTGAGACTCCACCAAGACGACAATAACTTTTGCAGGGGAGGAGCAGGGGGGGCTGGGGTGAAGGGGGGGCCGGAGTCCCCATGGCACGGCTCCCTCTGTCTCGGGGAGAAGCTCCACAGCCGCATCCTTTAGACCACCGAGGGAAGCAAAGTAACACAACTCAGGAAGCCACAGACCAGGCTGTTGGAAGTGCTTAACCCATCCAAGTCCTTTCTGGCAGGCATCTGGTCAGCACAGATCCCCAGCCCTCCCCATGGCCTGTGATCAGCTCCTCAGCTGCCACAGCCTCCAGGGGAGAGCTTGGACAGGATGGGTGCACCAGAGGAGGCCACTGGGAAGGTGCCTGCACATCAACCATCAAAAAAAGGAGGAAAAAACACTTCCCAGAAGTGCTCCAAGGCAGTTTCTGTCCTAACAGGTTTCCCAAAAAAAGCTCTTTCTTCATTTGCCCCAGGCAGCTCCATCACTTGCCAGCAAGTGTGGCTTCCTACTGCACAACCAGAGTTTTGAGGGACGCCTTCCATTTGTTTCTGAGTGTGGCAATCTGAACGTTGGGATGGCACCAACAATTTATTTTAATACTCTTCCTGATACCAGTCAATAGAGAAACAAAAAATGAATCCTGCCCCACACTCTCACACCCTGGGTCTCCATTTCTTGGAGGATTTTATTCCCTGCAGTCACGTCAGAGCAGTCCTCATTTATTTTTCCAGAGAATGAGTTCCCAAGGATGCTGGTTGTCATTCCTGTCCCCTGCCCACCTCCAGCTCTGCTCCTCAGCCTTGGCCCTGGCCTGGAAGACCCTTCCTGGCTGCAGGTCCTCTCCCCACTGCCTGTGGAGCAGTGATGGGGCTCCCAGCAGCACAGCAGTGACAACAGCAGCAATACCCACCACCACCACCAGCAGTAACTGTGACACACAGATTCAAGTCCTCACAGGTGACCCTGCAACTCTGCACACTTAGTTGGCAAGCCGAGGGTAATTATAGCTCAAGGGAACCTCCTGGATACAAACAAATCTCTGAGTACCAAGGCCTCGATGTATATCAAGGGGTGCAGGTGGCAGGGGTGAGATGCAGGGGCAGACCAGATTAATTCCCTTCATCAGCCTGTCCTAAGCTTGGTGTTTGCTCCCAGAACTCAGCCTGAGAAAGGGAGAGAGCAGAAAGATCGGAAGTCAGAGGGAGAGACTTCAGCTCCCCCACCCCAGCCCTCACCAAATTCCTGCCACATGGACCCTTCCAATTATATCCACGTTTGAGAGGCTGCTGTCAGGATGAAAGGCACGGAGCAGTAATGAACTGACGATTAATTTGCAGTTGGCTCACCCAGTGTGTGAGCATCTCTCAGGCTGGCTGCGTGCGGGTGCTAAATATGACGATGTCAGCAATTGTCAGCCAGAGCCAGGGTTACCCTTAATAAGAGCCTCTCTCTCTCTCTCTTTCTCTCTCTCTACCTGCTGTTGGCTTTCAGGGGTTCCAGCTCAGCTCCCCATCTTCCTGACAGCGAGCGGAGCCCCGAACCAGCCCGGCAGCTGCCAAAGTAGCAAGAGGAAGGGAAAAGAAATTACCCTCTCCCCTGGCAAAGCAGCAGGAGCAGCTGCCAGCCCTGACTGCCTCTGCCCATGCCAGCTCTGACCTGGGAGAGTTACAGCTTATGCTGGCACAAAAAGACCTAAGGATGCGATGGGCACGTGAGCAGCAGCCATGCCAGGGCTGGAGCCTTTGCCCCTCCAAACCCAGCAGCAAACATCACAGCCCCTCCATCCACTCCTGAAAACAAACCTCTCACTCCCTGCATCCTACATCAGAATCACCGTGCTGGAGGGGCAGGGAGTGTGACTGACCCAGAGTTTGAAGCCAGAACTGCTGCAGAGAAGCCTCATTCCTGGTTCCTGTGCAAAACCAGGTTGCCAGCAGATGGTTTTCAGGGAATGCATGCAAAGTGGACACAGCCTGACAGGGTCTGGGCTTATCCCCTTTCCTCCACCAGCACCCCTGCCACCCCCAGCAGTGCTAACCAGCCAAGATGTGCCTGGGTCTGGGAGGGACACAGAGGAGAGTTTGGGATTGACAGGGCTGGGAATGCAGCCCGAGTCCTCTGCACGAAGGGGCCTGTCATCAGGCCACAGGGGAATGCTGCTTTGCAGAGGGAAGCACAACACCTGCTCAAAAGACACAAATACCCCAAGCAGAGTGCAATCCCTTGGCATCCCACAAAGACACCTCCTGCACACCCTCAGGGAATCCAGGGTGTGTACAATGGACCTGCACATTTCATCCACCCTTCCAGGTCCACCCACCAAATCCAGACACTCAATCTTTCCTCATTCCCACAATGGGGATGGGACCCAGGCCTGAGACATTTGCCACAACCAATGTGCTTAACCTCAAAAAGATCTTTTCATCAACTGTCCCAGGTTGGGCACCTTCGAGAACCTGGGCTCAGGAGGGTCATAATAAAAGTCTTGTCATTGTCACCCTTTTTACTCTATGCAGACAATGCTCCTCTGTGGTTGCCAAAGCTCTAATACCAGCAGGGTCAGTGCACAATGACCCAGTGCTCCAAACCCTCTATCACCAGCATTACCTTTATCATCATGGCTCCCCTTGCTGATGTCCAAGTCCATTGGTGATACTGGGTCTGGGATCAGGCATTTTCTGGTCCCTGCTGCTGGTCTTCACATACTTCAGTGTCAACTGAGAGATATTTCTCCTTGAGGCACTTTTTCTTAGGAAACCTCACATCTGAGCTGGCTGGAGCATCCTGTGAATTCATGGCATTAACAGCAGTCAGTAAGTTTCTCAAAGTAAGAAAATAAAAGCCCTAGAAAAAATTACGCCAGAAAACTGGGTAACTTTTCTTTGAGATATGATGAAAAATGATTGCTTCTGAGTGGCATTTAGTTCTAATTTTATTTGGATGCTATCAGACAATGTTTAGAGAACTCAGCCACCAAAAGAAGCATTCTTTTTCACCTTGAACAAGACAGCTAATTTAATCAAAAGTGACATTTGTAGGCACCTCCCCACCCCCTAGCCTCTTGATTTGCAGAAAAAAATTCAGCAGAACCAAAAGTGGGTTATGGGCAGGTACACGTGTGTTTGAAACTGCCTGTGACCAGCAAGTCTGGTACTCTCCCAGCTCTGGTACATGTTTAACTTATTTTTATCACCAGAGTCTCAGGGTGCCTGTGCAACTCACCAGGCAGCCTTTCTGCATGAAATCACACTCCTTGTCTGGAGGAAAAAATACAGAAAGAAGAGAGGCAAAAAGGATATTCAGAGATGGGATCTACTTACAAGGAAGATACACAGATTACTCCTGTCACAAGTCCTGGAGTACCCTGGAAGTGTTTGATCCCAGGATCTGCCACAGCAGGATGAGCAAGAGGACAGTGGTGATGGGCCTGTGTCCCTGCCAGCTCCTGCCCTCTGCCAGGGGCCTTTTTTAAGATCTGTATGTACCTTATAGGTCTTGCCATAATCACAGGTGTGTTTTCACCATGTAAGCACTGCTCCTCCCTCTCAGTGCTTCCCTGGCAGATGTTCAGTCTGTCCCACCCGTGGGTGACACCGTGGGTCCAGCTCATGCACCATTTTAAGAAACTTGCCTCAAGGAGAGCTTCCAGCCAAGATTAAGTCACTCTTCCTGCCCACTGAGCACACCTGGGCCTGGGGAGCAGCTTTTTGCCTTTCCCCTCTCCTTCCAGCCTGGATGTCTGTGCTGTACCCCAGCATGGAGCGATGGCACTTGGCAGGAGCTCCTGGTGACCCTGTGTCCACAGATCCTCTGCAAAGGAGACCTGAGCCCTTTAAGGAAGAGAGAGGAGCAGAAATCAATTGTCTGCTCTCCTTCCTTCCCGGGCCTCCCTCTCCCCCTCCTCCATCACCACCACCACCACACATGCACCCTATTCACCCTGCTGGAAGGTGACATTTGCTATTAACCTTATATTGGGCCATTTTGTAAATCAATGTCACTTACATTTAATAACAAGTGTAATCAAAGGAATTATGCAAATTTAATTTGATGCTTCTTGAATTATGCAAATCTGCACCACATATAATGGCTTCTGACATGTGCCCAGTTGGAGAACGTTCCATTACCTCCTCTCTTATTACCCCTATTATTATTTTTATTTTTTTTATCCTGTGGGGGGGGGGGGGAGGGAGAAGGGAGGGAGCAGCGGTTAGGCTTGGAGGCAGGGGGGACAAGCAAGTGCAGGGGGAAGAGCAGGGAAGGGAAAGAAGAGGGGTGTTGGAGGAAAGCACTCCTTTGCCTGCATTTTGAGTAGAAAAGCCTCCTGAAGGCATTTCTGTTATTGTTATTGCAGAGCAAGGAGAGCGGGGTGGGAAGGGGGGGTGGGATGGGGACGGGGGGAATCATTTCCCATGAATGGCTTTGCAGGCAATAATAGTATAAGCCTCTGATTCTAAATTACTGCCCTTCCAGTCCTATCTCCAGCATGATATTACTCTCCTTGGCCTCTTCTTCTTGAATTACCAGGCGAGCTGGGGGAGGGTGAGGGAAGAGGGGAGCAGGACCCACGCCATGGGAAAGGCAGAAGAAATGGGTGAGAAGGGGTGAGAAGGGTTTCCTGCTCACTGGCTGCCCCAGGTACCCCCACATCCTCCATTCCTCCTGCCAGGGCCTCAGGAATGGCTTTTCTTTTCCCACTGCATGCTTGTTTCCCTGCATGTGACCCCAGGGATGGGGAAAAGGCTGCAAGGTGGATCTGTCACAATTTGCAACAACCTCCTCAGAAACCTGGGGCACCCACAGCCTGTGACACCCCCATTTCCTCCCTTTGCAAGGACTTCAAAGTCTGCCACACCAGAGGCCAGTCCGGAACAGCTTTTTTCTCTGTGTTTGTCACTTTTCAGAGACAGGAAGGGGATTTGGTGATCACAGAGTGGATCTGAAAGAGAGTGCAGTGATGGTAGGACAACACACAACGCTGGACCCCACTTTCCTCTGCTGGGGAACTGATGGGTGACTCTTGCCACAATCATTTATGCAGTGTGCCCTGCAGCAAGACTGCTCCCACCTCTGACCTCACACTTCTGCAAAGCAGGAAAAGATCTATCTTTTGGAAGAAGGATAAGGAAGAGAAGACAAAAATGTGGTTTAAAAAGTCTTTGTGCTGCTCTAATGTGAGGGCAGAGTCCCAGCATGGCTCTACAATTTTTAGAAGGCAAAGTGTCAATAATACCAGAAGTGACTACCATGTTCCCTGGTCAACTTACTCTTGCCATGTTCCCTTCCAAAATTCTTCCAGAAACAAATTTTTCCCTCTTTACTCTAAATATTTCTGCTTTACTACATAGCCCTACAAGACTGGAGGTTTTCTTCTAATGGAAGATCACTTTCAGAAACACAGCATGCATTTGTATTTTAAACATAATTAACCAGAAAATATGTCCAGATCTGCTTTTTCCCCCTTGTCAACCGTTCAAATTCTTTTCTGAATCTAAAGAAAAGTTTTTGGTTTAATGGAAGGATTAGTGGATGGTGCCTGTAATCATGAAGCTGAAGACAAGAAATGAAGCTCATTCCAGAGACAGATACAGTAATAACCTCTGAAGTCCTCCTTGGCCCAAGGCTTCTTCTAGGCTGCTGCCCTTGCTGTGCCTCACCTTGCCATGCCAGCAGCTGAGCCCCTGCCCCTGAGGGTGCTCAGGACCCACTCCCATCCCCTGGTGCCAGGATCTGATGCAGATCAAATGGAGGATGAAGGGCTGTAGCTGGGGCACCACTGCTGGGGTCCCCACCCCACACAGCCCTTGGCCCTGGAGGTGCTTCAGGGGCAGCAAGTTAATGAGTGCATGGAGCTGAACTTGTCCCTGGTGTCACTGCTGAGGTCAGTGCAGGTACCGAACAGCCCGCAGGGTCCTGTTCCTGCACTCAAGAGGGGTGCAGCAGATGGAAGTATCTCTCCTGCAGAGAGAGCTCAGCACACGACATGCTGCCTCATAGCTGGCGTTTCTGGGCTTCTCTCTTCACTAAGCTTTTCAGAAGGATGCCTCTGAACAACTCCAGTCATGGATATTCAAGGATAAAAGGGTCTGTGTTGAATCTTCTTTGGAAAAAACTCCAGCAACAGCCCCATGGGGGTAGAAAATGTCCTGCAGGGTACAGTGCAGCCAGAAGCACCAGAAACCAGAATTTAAGCATGGTACAGCAGTGGCTTCTTGTTAGGTGGGCTCACTGCTGTCTGTGTGCTCCTCAATTCAGGATCTGACAGTGGAAGTCTTGTCATGAGGCAACCTGGAGCTTAGGCCCTGATGCTGTCGATGGAATAAAAAAATGGGCAATGCAAAGTTCCCAAGTCCATGGTGAAAGCGCTTTGTGCCATTGCTGGGAGAGGGAATTTGCTTGGCTTGAGCCCTGGAGGGGGCATGCAGGGGTTTCCTGGGGTAAACAAATAAAGTGGGGAAGTGTCTCTGAAAGCTGTAATTGACACAGGGGCTCTAAAAGGGGCTGCTCCCAGTGGGAGGTCACCATGCTGCTTGAAGTTCCCTTACTCTCCCCTTCCCTGGAAATCACACATCATGGCTTGCAGCTGCCTTCTCTCCACTAAAACTCTAACCAGCTAAGAGCCATAAAAAGACTGAAGCACAGAAAGGCTGGGAATCTGACGTGATGAGGAAGGAAACACTGACAAAATGCCCATGAAACATTTTGGGGAGCAGGGCAGAGCAAGAGAAGAGCTCCTGGAGGAAGATGGTGAATACTTCAGAGGAGTAGAGACAGGGGTGAAGGAAGGCCCTCGAGACATCTGGCAGCCCCACGGAGAGGAGTTTCCCAGGAAGACTTCATGACATGTGCCAAGGCATTACCACCCCGGAGGGACTGAATCCCTTGTGCCCTTGGTACTTACACAATCCAAGAGCAAACATTTCTTCAGCTCCGTGTCACATAATTTAATTAGTGCAAAGAGCTCCAGGAGTTAAACATTTGAGGAAAAAAAATATTCCTCAAAATATTGTCTTCCTATAAGCATGACTGGGATTTTCACAAAGTGTCCTAGTGCCCATTTTAAGTTGGCAGGCAACTGATGAAATGCAGAAGCAGCAAAGTGGAGACCAGAGGGAGCCAGTCTCTTTTGGAGCTCCTTCCTCCCAGCACCTTGAAAGTGTTGGCAGATCCTGCTGGCATCAAAACTCCACAGCCTGCTTCCCATGTTGAGCTGGGAAAAGTCCTGACACACGCATTAATGTCAAAAAGCACATCTCACATCTGTTAGTTGGAGGAAAAACAGTGAGGCCCCATGAAGAGCTCTCCCCATGTGCTTCCTGGAGGGTCAACTTGCACATCACCCTGCTCAGGTTCCCTCCCACACCCCAGCCCAGGTCTTACACCTTTGGTGCTTGCATCCAGGCCCAGGGATGCTGAAGGGCATCTCTTGTAGGGTCTATCACCAGTGGTGCCAGGGGACTCACCTCTTTTGAGTGCTGCTTTTAGCCCTGCAGAGCAAAGTCACTGCAGTTCAGTCCCATCAGCATCAGCACAGCCTCACAAAGGGTGAATCCTGCTTGCTCAGCCTCTCTCCAGCACCTGATCCTGCGTGCAGACAGCGTGGAGATCTTTTTTTCTCTCACTCTTTCACTTCTGATCCTTTTTCCTTCCGCTCATTCCTTCTTCCCAAACACATGGGTGCAGCTCTGCTGGTAGAAACCCCAGGGAGTTGTTCCTGCTGCATCCTGGGGCAGTCCAGAAGAGGTGGTGGTCCTCTGATCCCTCCTCTTACATCCTTTCCAAGAAGCTAGTTCTTGGCACTGCAGACAGAGGGATTATTTGACCTTTATTAATTATTTATTATTATTTATTGGAGGGAAGGAAGAGGGTGGAAATTGCAACGAAAGGGATGGCCGGCAAGATGGCAGGGAAGAGAGGTTAAAAATGAAGTCATCATCTAATTGGCCTGCAGTGAATTATTCACATGTATAATCTTTTTTTAAAAAAAAAAAATTCAGCACAAGGCAATGCAAGTAAATGCTGTTCATGTTTAAAAGTCATTTCCATAAGTAAGTGCAATTTCTCTACTGTTTGCCCCTGTTTAATGAAGTGAAATCTTGTTTGCATTCCTCCCAATTTCCTAACGAAAGGCGCCCAAGCGTTTGCACCAAAATTACTTGGCCCAAATTAAAACCCTCCAACACTTAAAAAAAAAAAGAAGGGGGGGAAAAAATCAGACTTATTTTTAAAATGCCTTAAGTGCATCCCAGCATCCTAATTTATTTTTAGACACTCGTTATTAAGAGTAGTAGTAAGTTTCCCCTTCTCCCTCGCTCTCTCTCTTATTTAAATGAACTTAATGGCAATAGATGCAAATGTCTGGAAGAGGAAAATAGTTAACATTTATTTATTCTTACTGTTGTCTCTTCCCTGGCTGGTGTCATTAGAACAGTTCGTTGCATCCCATTCGCTCCCATTAGCTCTGCTATCAGAGCCACCCAGCACGACTCCAGCACGGCTCGAAGTGCTTTCTGCGGCCCACATAGGGACTACATCATCATCTCCCAGGCACTGGCTTAATGACAAGAGGGAAAAAAAGAAAAAAAAATCAGAATATATTGCACAGCGATCTGGGGAAACAACAACAAAACCCACAGCCCCCGTCACCCGGTGCCATCTCCCCTCAGCCCTGGGCACTGGGTCCTGCCTGGCCCGGACGGACAGACGGACAGACGGATGGATGGGCCGTGGTGCTGGGACCAACATGGCTTCACAATTCATTGATCTGGGCAATGTGCAGAGAAATCTGCCAACAGGGACCTCGAGTGCTTGGAAACGCGCTCAGGAGGACCCAGCGAGGCTGGAATAGGTTCAAGCAGCTGCTCAGCACCTCCCCCCGGCACAGGTCCAGCTCCCTGACCGGGACAGGGATGGGGGCTGGGACCCCCTCACCAGGTGGGCCCTGCTCTCCCCCAGTGCCAGAGCAGCCATGTCCCCATCTGACAGCCCCCTCACCCTGCACGGCCCCAGCCCCCCAGCCACACTGCAGAGAGCAGGGACAGAGCTCTGACCCCCCTGGGGAGTGGTGGCAGGGACAAGTGGCCCAAACCAACCCTGACCCCAAACACCAGGGTCCTCTCCACCCCCTGGATGTGGAGGTGGACACGGCCACGAGAGAGAGGGAGATGCCCAGTCTGGTCTGGGGGTTTGTGCTCCTGGGGGACAGGTGGGTGAGGATGGGGGACAGGGAGAGGGAGAGCAGCACTGGGTGACAGCACCTGCTGACAAAGCAGCATTTGGGAGGGAGGACATCAGTATTGTGGCACTGACACATGAAAGAGAGGCAGCAGCTACTGCAGGCAGGGATGGATCTGGGCAAAGGACCCTCCTTCTCTCCCTCCCTCCCTCCCTCTGGAAAGTTGACATTGTCTCCCGTGATAACTTTTCTGCTGAGGCAGGAGACACTTTACTGCAGAGTTGCACACAGCAAGTATCTGCCCTCCCCCCCTCCCATCCCTTTTCATCCTCTCCCTCTCTCTGTCTCCAGCATCATTTACATCCTTAATTAGCTGTAATTCTGCAGTGCTCATTAGGGAAGGACTGGGAAATATCAAGGAGCCCACAAGCAGGGGGCTTCAGGGGAGAGGGAGAAAGAGGAGGGTGTGTGTGTCAGGCTGAGAGGGGATGCCCAAGACTGGATTGTGGAGCCAGGAGCTACTTTCTTAATTTGGGCGGGATGATTACACTAATTTGGGAGCACTGATCCAGTCATGGGGTTAAAGAGGCCACCCTGCCCCACCTAGAAAGGCAGAAGGCTTATCCAGAGAATAACAGCATCTCACCAAAAGGACTTGTTCTTACCTCCTTGCTTGCAGGTGATGTCTCTCTGCTGGGTCATTCAGTGCTCCTAAAGCAGGAGGAGGGCAACCTGCCCTGCAGTGCAGCTACACAAACCTCTCCTCTCCTCTAGCCTTGCAAGGAGTTATCCAGCAAAGAGGTTTCCCTGGAAAATTACAGCCGACTTTAAACTACAGCTAAAATTTACATTCCAGGCCTCTGAATGAAATACATCCTTCAAGCCCAAACGGATAAACATTGTGAAGTTTTATTGCTGGTCCAGATATTTGACATAATTGCTTTGGGGACCAGCAGCAGAACTGAGCAGTTCTGACCTGGACTCCCTTTCACTCAGGAGAGTACAAACACAGAGAGAGTCAGATTCTACCTCTTCAAAGTCTCAAGATACAAGACCACTTAGGAGGTACTACTGCCTCCTTGCCTTAGCTGAAGACAGCAAGTAGATTTCAGTGACCTGGGCAAGGACATAAAGCAAATCTGTGGCAGAGCCAGGTGGTGACCCCCAGTTTCCTACTGCCTCTCTGCTTTTTAATTGACTGCTTAGCTGTATCTTTGCTTGAGGTTAGCTGTTCATGTAAAAGTCTGTCTGCGAAATCAGAGGAGCTGATGAGGACAGGACAGTCTTTGCAAGTCCATCCTACTGCTCTTCACTTGCTGGCAATGAGCTGAGCAGGCAGGATGAGCTGTGATGGTGTGGCCCATCACACACAAAATAACCACTGGTGCATGTAGGATTATTTAAATATACGTGGCCATGTGCACAAACAGGCACAGGCACTTTGAAGTATCTTCCTCTTTTATTAACATCTCCAAACTCCTGTTAATATTTAGATGAAAGTTGCCATAACAGAGAATCAGAATAAACAAACATGCCAGCACAAGTTGTGAGAAAAGCCTGGTGAAGTATGACTTTATAGAAGTGCCCAGGAGTTTGAAAAACAGCATTTCAGTGATTCTATTGTTGTCTCTGAGGTTTAGCACGGGTTAACTCCCTTGGCACTTAGTCAAGACAACTTATTCACATTGCTCAAGCAGAGAAGCCTGTCCTGGCCCACCTTCCCCTATGAACATCTGGCTTTCCTGTAGTGTTTGGAACAGAGATTTCTAAGATCTTCACAAAGGAGATAAAATTTCCAGCTCCACTTAACATGAAATTTGAGCTGCAAAAAAAGTAGCAATGGACAAGAGGCTCGCCTTCCAAGCAACAGCTGTGTTGCTTTGAAGAGAATCTTCTCTGCATTTCCAAGGGACCATTTAGTCAAGGTTTTCAAGGACAAACTATCAATGGCAAACCTTCAGAACAGATTTTGTCCATTACCATTCTTATATTTGGGTAGAAAGAAGGAGATCAGGACAAAAACAAAACAAAACAAAACACTATATCCACATGCCTATCAGAAATGTTCAGCTGGTAGAAGCAAAGGTGCCTCATCACTGTAGAAGCCAAAGATGCCTCTTGGCTTAGACCTCAGCATGGTCTTAGCTCTGCCCACATGTGGGCAGCCACAGGATCTGCATCCAGACACCCACGGAGGGTGTGGAGTGGAGAGAGCTGCCCGTGGCTCCTGTGCCACAGCCCAGGCTTGCATGGAGCTGTCTGCACTCTCCTGCTCACAGCAGTCAATGATTCCCTTCAAAGTGGCTCAAAAGTGTCTTTTGCAAATTGCTCGTTAGTGGGTTCTCTGGTACCTGGAGTACCAATGAACAGAGGCATTCCCACAGCTTGCTTCCCAGCATTACATTTTCCTCCTCTTGTACTTCACCCTTCTGCTCGGAAGCCTTCTTGCCTTTTGCCTTGCTGCAGGAGTCAGGCATCCTCAGCTCAGACACACACGAGGCTGACATGAGGATAGATGTCTAGAAACACAGGTAAAGCATGAATCATATTCGAATAGGAGCCACCTTCCCCATGGTTTGGATCCAGGGCTGGCTGTACAGATGGTGGACCCAAAGCATAAACAAATGTTCCACGTGAGTGTCAGCATCAGCAGCAAATCTGCACCAGGGCTGGACAGCCCTGCATCAGCAGAGGTGTCAGGAGGAACCTCCTGACATGGATGCTCTCTTCTGTCTGTTTGTAGACAGGTACAGGGGTGCTAAATTATGTATGTGGGTGCAGATTTATATCTTCATGTGTGTGTTGAGGTGTGCCTGATCCTGCCCACCAATGTGTGCAGATGCCAGGAGAGGAAGGGGGATTCCCTGGGCTGCAGACCAGCTGAAGTCTGGGCTACGCTTTGTGGGCTGCTCCTGAATAGCTTGAGGCACCAGCTCTAAGGCTTTATTTCCAGTATGGAGTGTTTTGCCCTACTAAGAGCCAATGAAACCATGTCTGCAAACCTCTCTCAGGTACCCCACAACAGACAGAACACCAAGGAAACTTCAGGAAAGACATCTGGTCACTCACACTATAATAAGTTAGGGAAGAAGCAGAAGCCATAAAAAGAGCCCACTCACATAACTTGTAGAGGTAGGTACCTGGCCGACTGAATAGCATGGTTCAAACCCACTTTGCAAGTGTTCTCTCAGTTTGCAGCAACATTCTTCTCCATCTCCTTGATCCTTTCACAGGGCCTTGGAAGAAACAAGAGATTTCCTCCTGGTTAGTTTGCCTGGCATTATTGGCTGAGGTAACTCTTGCCAGGAGGAGCAGAGCTCTGACCTGGCCCACCCTCCCTCCCTGCACTGCTTCACACAGACTGCTCACAGGGCTGCAGACAACTCAAACCTTGGGCTTTGCTCACTCTCTGCAGCCCAGCTCCAGACAAGGTTTTAGAGCATCTCCTCCAGAAACGGGTCCTCTCCTGGCCAAGCCCAATGATGCCTTGGTGCCTCTGCAGAACCTGCCTGGCTCCTCAGGCATTCCCATCCCTCCTGCAGAGACTCCAGCAGCCAGAGGCAGGGAGAGGGAGACTGATAACAAGGAAAAGCAGCAGATGAAAAGTAAACTTGCACTGCATAAATTCTTCAGTAATATTTTTATAAGGATGCAACATTTGTAACACCTTGCCAAGAACAACACTGAAATTATTTCAAGGTTTCCCATTTGTTTGTAAAGTGATTATTAGAAGTGCAGGCAGCAGCCCAGTTCCCCTGGGAACTCTTAGTGTCCGTAGTAACGAGGTCATTCCTTTTTTATTAGGAGAAGGGTTTCTGTAAAGTTAAATGTGCTGACAGCCTCTTGCCTTTGATGTTGGGTTTCACCTCAGTCCCTCCTGCAGATACTGCTGCTCCTCCCACGCTAGGACACATCCCTGACAAACAATCTCCCCTCTGTCTTCCCTCCTTGTTTGTTTAGATGCATGATAGGCAGCTCTGGTAAAGGGCAGCACATGAGGGTGGGCTGGAGTTTCAGTGGACGGGAGAGATGGGAGAGATGTGGTTCCTGTAATTAAGTCAGTCTTCATTCCCCCAAACTGCCAGGACTCACTACCCTGCATTTTATTGACCAGACAGATAATTACAGTGACAGCAGCCACAAAGCCCCGAGTTACATTGGCACTCAAATTGCCATGGTGCCACATTCAGATGACCAAGAGACCTGCAGAGCCACAGAGCCAGGCCTGGAAGGGGAGGCCGAAGGGGCCCCCAGCTCCATGCCTGCTCCTCCAGGGCTCTCCTTGCTCTGCAGCTACAGACAATCCCATCTCCCTGGCAGATTGGGAAGGCTCCTCCACAGGAGGACACAGAGGAACCTCTGCTGCTGACCTGACTTCTCATGGCTCCTGCTCAAGCATCTTCCCTGCCCCATGCCCTGGA